>NW_019729223.1:825235-919398 GCF_002891405.2 Cryptotermes secundus
TGTTGTAGCACAGTCATTTTCTTCCCTGTACATCATAAATTATCTCAAAGAATTCAAATTGCCTACACACTTTTGTAATTAATCCAAAATATATCATATTTCAACATCTAAATTTGAACAGCAACTAGGTTTTAAAAGTAGGTAAAGATCTGATTCACAAGACAACATTTATTCAAAAATGTTTTGTGACAAGAAAACATTGTCATTTTTGGTTCTGAGCCTTTGGAAAACAAAAATCCTGTATTTATGAATATCTAACCCTGTTATTTGAACAATGTTCCTAAATTGGTGCAATAAAAGATGGCTTTCTCACATATTTATACCCTATGAGAATACTACTGTTTTTACCCTCCTTGGATTTCCAAATATACATTTCAACAAACCATTTGCCCCAGAAAAGCTTGGAAAAACAAATATATATTTTTTGAACTCTTCTTCAGAGAATCTAAGAGAAAAGTATAGACGGTAGTCAAACATTTTTTAATATTTGCTAAATTTAAGAAACGAGTTTTGGTACCACAGAACATGACCAATAATACTCATGGATTTAGAGGTTTCAGTATATCACTATTTTTTTTATTGCTAGTGGGGTGGGACTAAGTCCCTTGTACTGCGGCCACTTCTGGCCTATTGTACCAGCCCCAGATGATAGGTGAGGGTGATTGTGGAGCAATTGGTGGAATGAAGATTGGCAGGGGAAACCGAAGTACTGGGAGAAAACCTGCCCCACGCCACTTTGTCCACCACAAATCCCACTTGATCAGACCCAGGATTGAACCCGGGCCACTGCGGTGGGAAGCCAGCGACTAACCGCTTGAGCTATGGTGGGGCCCTAGTATATCACTAGGTGTGGTTGCTATATCTCATTTCATGTCTTTCAGGTATATAATTTGTTCTTTCACAATAAAGAGGATCTTGCATAATGTATTAAATTACTACAGACAGCACTAGTCTTCTAAATTTGAAGGAAGTAAACTCAGTGGTGGAGCTTGGTGTTCAACCACAGAAAACAAATAAATAAGAAAAATAACAAAATCTCTCACACAGCAGCATGGACTAAATGGGTTAATGTAGGCACAGCAACTGATTTTTCTGCCCTTTACTTTTTTAATGTGTGTATGTTTATGCATTTATTAACTGTTTATTTAACAATGTTGTCAGTAGCTCAGACTATACAGTATTGAATGCTAGGTCAATTAGTGAATAATTAATTGGAAAGAATGTGGAAGGGAGTAGTCATGACATAATTCGGGATACTATACCAGCATTTGCCTGAATGGACTGAGAAGGAACCATGGGAACCTCAAAGAGGACTGCCAGTGTTATGGCCAAAATTCAAACTGGGCACCTCTAGGAAAAAGTCAGAAGTGTTACCACCTGAACAGACTTCCTGTATGTTAATCTATCTTGATATAATTTGTATAGAGGTGTTAATATTGTATCAGCTGTGGAGAGTATTTATGCCGAATGAGAGCATATTTATGTAATATGAACTGCAATATATTTATATTGCTTACATTTATCCAAGAATCATGGGTGGAATGTGGAGGGATGTGTAAGGAAACTCTTTAACTCTCATACAAGTTTAGTACTCAAAAATAACGTGGAATAAAATTGTTTTTCTTGGTTACTGATAAAGGGTCTGTGTCATCTATAAGATTACTGGTTAACTGCTGCATGTATGCATTTCTCTCATGTAGATAATCTTGCTTCATTCATAACTAACTCTATGGAGCAGAATCTTTCTTCAGAAGCTAACAGTCATGCATCTAATCAACAAATATTTGTTTTCATACAACCTGAAGGATCATTACCATGTTCATAGGATCCTGCCACTGGTCTCTATTCTGAGCCAGTCCACATCATTACAACCTATTTTATATAATCAATTTTAATATTATTTTCCCATCTTGTTTGACTCATAGGTTATGTAAAGATCAAAATGATTTACTGTTTTGAAATCATAAACTTTCCAAATTCTTGCAGGACAGCATCAAATGACTAATGCATTATTTGACCCTGTCTTAAGTCATAAAAGTGTTTGAAGGCTGGTTACGTACGACAAGGGTTGCTGAGTCGACCAGGTATACGAAGGGCACATATAAACCCATCATGCCGAAGAAGTTGCTGATGCTGATGAGCATGAATACAGGGTCTTTGAGCAGGGTTAAATCCATCATGGCAGCCAGAGTTGATTTGAATGATTCAGGCAGGGTCAGACAAGGGCAGAGATCAGCTGCAACACACACATCAGCATGAGATTACATCTGTCACGAACTGGAGGTACAGGATATAAAATCAGAGGATTTCACAATGAAGCCATATTAGTACAAACTAAAATTATGACAAAGAGTACACACACACACGCATGCTCTCTCACATCTGTTCATTTAATGAAGTCCACTGTCGTTAGTTCTTGACCAATGATGAGTAGTCTTCATTATATTAACAGGAATATGTGTGTATGTCAGGATATTTATTTTACTCATCATATCAGTCCCTGGTGATGGAAAATCTGCAAAATGTGCAGAGCCTTATATTGTACGGATATATGTGATTACTCAAAAAGACATTATGGAATATATAGAACATTACTGTACATGAAGTAAAATTCTTATGTAACCAATTTAACCCTCTGAAACACATAAATGCACCAAGTCTCCCATAATTTTTTTCTTCAGAACTTGCTCTGCAATTTTGAAACAGTAGGGCCAACTTTAAAAAAGTAAGGCAGTTTTTAAAAATAAATAAAACTTACTGTGGCCAAGGGCCATATTACACAATTAAATGAATAACTACAATTTCAGACTAAAAATGATTGAATATGTGAATCCATTTATAGAGGTGGTAGGTAAATAAACTTCACTTAAAATCAGAACTGATGCTTTATTTAGCTGGAGATTTGTTAAGCTTCCTTAGCACTCCAAATTCATTGTCTTTGAATTTATCACATATGCAGTCCAAATATATTGTAACGTGTTTCCGTTACTGAAGACGCCGTAGAGATGGTTAATTGGGTTTATTTAACAGTCTACAAANTTACACCAATATGAACTTAAACATTTCTCTTAAATTGTAGATGCTTTTAAGTATAAATAATGGATTTCTAGCACGTCCAAATGCTGACAACATAGAGAAAGAAATAAAGAAGCAAGGAAAGGGAGGGACCAACAATGATAGAAAAAGAAAGAAAGCTTGGAAGAAGGAAAAATAAAAAAAGCAAAGGAACGGAAAACAAAGACAAGAAAGTAAAAGAAAAAATTAGAGAAAGTGAATACAATAGATAATACAGAATGAATGTGAAAAGTCATCACACTGGAAGTACCTAAACTGTTTCCTACTTCACAGTACACAGATGAGGTTTAATGATTATCTCAAGATCTCCAAATAGTTTGGACCATGAGTCAGATCCATCCCTGTAACCCTTACGCTAGATTACTTTTCCCAGGGACAGATTAACAACTAAGATATGCAGCTATCATGGTAGATGTTAAAAAGTGCAGCTTACTTCCTTTCTCAACGTCAACGACATCACCTCGTTCTTGTGCATACTTGGGCAGTGAAATAACACTCTGGCGGTAGCTGGCAAGGGATTTCTGTGATTTGAACTCTGGCAGGTTCATGACACTCCCCGAGTAGAAGATGTCCTTTCGGGCCAGAGGCCGTATCATCTCGCGTCGATCTCGGTGTATGCTTGACTTGGACGTGGAAAAGCAGATGCTTTCATTGTCAGCCATCTATAAGTTACACATGTCAGATACAATTTCCAATACTGAAGGGTTCCAGAATTTTGCCATAACTGTAACAGACTAAGAGATGAATGTTTGGATGATGGAAGAAATGTGGTACCTACTTTTGTTCATCTTGTATGTTCCTGAGTTGTTACTATTGTTTTGCATCAATTTCTTTTAATTGTTTCTATTTTGAGTGTAATTTAAACAAGACTATTATCTCATGCCATGTGATGATGTACTTTGACATCTACCAAATTACATGATGTCACATCACGAAAGACCGTAATCTTGATACTTGGCACCGTAAGAATCTCAGTTCATATAATTTAAACAAGTTGGGAAACATATGCATGGCATAAACATTCTGGCATTTTCGTGTACGAAGGGCAGTTTCAGAGATCTTATAAAACTATTCCAAATATGTAGCATGTCACCGCAGACAGTTTAACCTTTGGTATTGAAGTTATGATGCGTTTTCTGAGACAATTCTTTTTTCTTGGACACAATCAGATACGAGGGGCTAACATTGAAGAAATATTCTGTGGTGGAGAGGTCCATCATATTTTGAAGATGGTATGATTTTATTTTTAGCCACAAACTCTAAAAGTGAACATGTTTAACCTGAGATGAAAATCTCTGTGATGGGTCAAATGCCCTGCAAGAACATGCATTACATGTTGTTTCAAAATGTAACACCAAGTTCAGTAACTCAACTTACTGCTGCAGCCTGTTATTTCAGCCTTAAGACTGACCTCTTCCATCCCTATATCCCTTTTTACCTAAAAGAGTTCGTTCCAGCTGATCTTCTGATTTTATGACTAGTTTATGGCATGTATCAGACAGAGCTCTAATTTCATAATCAGGTGTTACTGTAAACACGTTTTAAATTATATTCCTCTGAAATCACTTGGTTCTTTTGAAGGTGTTAAAGATAAAAGAAACCCCTTGTGGTTTTATTTGAACCTCCATGCAAAGAAATGAACTAAATTATTTATATATTATTATTTATATTTATNCAACAGCAAAGAACATGCCACTTGCAGGACATTTAGTTATGATATGAAATGGGATCAACTGGTTGTGGATAACAATCATTTGGCTGGTTTTGGGATGTCACTGATGGACCAT
Organism: Cryptotermes secundus; assembly: GCF_002891405.2. Lineage (NCBI taxonomy): Eukaryota > Metazoa > Arthropoda > Insecta > Blattodea > Kalotermitidae > Cryptotermes > Cryptotermes secundus. The sequence goes on from NW_019729223.1 coordinate 830,098, forward strand.
CTGGTTGAAATGTACTCATAAGGTATTCTTCAAACATGCAGTCAGTAAATAATTTAGCTAACCAGTCAGCTAAAAACTGATTGACTGAACAACTGGCTGACTGGCTAGCTTAATGACAGTGACAACTAACTACACAGCTTGTCTGCCTGCCAGCAAACTACTCATGCAATCAGCAAGTCAATAATTCAGTCACTCAAATAATCACTCAGCCATTCAGCCAGTTAATCATCCACTTTGTGAGCCAGCCAGCCTGCCACTTATTCGCTCTGCCAGTCAGTCAGTCAGTCAGTCAGCCATCCGGCAATCGTCCGTTCACTCTAAAAACCAGTAAATGAGCTGTCAAATATCTTGGGCCATTCAGGAAGGACACTGTCACAAAGCGGGTGCATGCGTAGTTGGTAGAAAGCTCAGCAGATTGGGTCCTAATGTACTTACATCAGTTTTGGACCACATATCATCACAGTTGTTGTTACGACTGGCTCCAAGAAATGAGGAATTTGACAGCCTGAGTTGCAGTGATTTCCGTATATCCCCATTCGAATTGATGCTCGGTCTTGACACTTTTATGGGGCCCAGAGTGGGCCTATACCGCTCACTGGCGCTGGTCTTTCTGATGCGATCGAAGAAAGGAACTGAGCCATTCTTGGGCAGCCCCTGCACATGAGTAGTGAAAGCTGGCTGGGATGCATTGCGGGGCAGAACACCCTTGTTGTTAAACTCCGAACCATTCTCTTCATTCTTTTTCTCATTATCTTTATCATCTTTTTCCTTATCTTCTTTATTCTCCTTCTCCTTAGTGCTATCTTGTTTCTCTTCCTCCTCCTTAACATCTTCAATGCGCCTTGCCTTTGTCTTCTCCCCATTTGCTTTTAGGTCTGCGGTACTGCCACTGCTGGAAGCGCCACTGGAACCACTGTGGTCTGGAACTTTAACCTCAGAGATAGTTGGCAGTGTTGGTACGGTTGGTACTGGTGTTAAGGGTGTACCAGGTACCAATTGGTCCAAGTTGAAGCTGGAATGAACGCCAGGGTCAATGTTGATGGGCATCTTAAGACGTTTCTCCATGCTGCCATCTGGTAATTGTACCATGAAATAAGAACCTCCTATAGACCCTCGTTCCATCTGGAAGCGTTTTTCTTCTGCCATTCGTTGCAGCAAAGGTTTGCAGCTGGGACCCTTCGGGTACTCCAGGGGACGCATCATGGCTCCGAACACCTGTCACAATTACCAGACACCAGAATTATTCTTTCTGAAAAGTAAACAGAAATTCTTGTATAATTATACTTATGTTTCATACCATGGAATTATATACTTTATCAAATTTGTAATAAAACACTCATATTAAAAACGTGTACATGCATTAAATATTTATCTCATTAATTCCTGTACCATTTCCCTCAAACATGATCTCATGTTCAGATATGTATATTCTGTTACACATATATCAACAACTGTAGGACTTAATGCTCTGCTTACTCTAGAATCCATTCTATTCCCAAAGTTTTAGGATTATTCAATTAGAGAGTTAAAAAGAGGATATCATAATCTGGTACTAAGTTGTTATCCCTTATCACACATCTTCAACGACATTAGAAGTGAATAATACTATTTAACCATTTTCATGATTATTATTATTATTATTATTATTATTATTATTAGAGGGGGTTTGTTTCCCCATGCACTTAGACCAGTTATTGGTCCATTGCGCGTCCCCCTTTAATTTCTACTGTCGCCATACCCTACCGGTACCGGTGCGTGCTATCAGCCCCGTTCAGCCAACGAGGTCGGCCGTCGGTACCTTGATACTTCCCCCATCTACCAGAGGCAGTGGAAACTACTTGGGCGGGAAACTTGCCTAATAATTTTGCTCAGAGGTCTCCTAGAGACATGAGGATCTTTTACGTGCCGTAAATCTACGACACGGGACCCACGGCTTAAAGTCCCTCCCGGATGACTTGTTCCCTAAATTTTTCCGCCCTTAATAATTCCACGACCTCCGCGTACCTTGAGTCATGAGGTGGGAACGTTACTCCTAGACTACGGAGGCCGCTTTTCATGCTAAGTATGTAATTAGTTGGTTTTTGAACTTTCATGCTAATATACAATTTAAGCTTGCGTGTTGCCGCAAATGATGAAAGAGCAGTACACGTTTACTTTTATTATACACATTAACGCCACATATTACATATATATATGAAAAAGGAGAACCGGTTTAAAAAGCGACATTTATCATTGAAAGCAAGAATTTAATCACGATATCTCGAGGTATTCGAGATTCTCACGATGGCGACTATGAATATTATGGTATTCTGGGCTGTAACGTCATGTAGTTCGAAGACAGCCAGTCCTACGCGGTCCTGCGTATCTGAGGAACATATCGCCTTCATCTTCAGGCTCGAAGAGCATGCCAACACATCATCAGAAGCAATCGGTCTATTATGCATGCAATACTGTACAGCTGACAGTAAGAATTGGGGTCACTGTGGACAAGACAGCGGTGCATGCACCAAGGCCAATGAAACAGACTACTTACGGCACAGTTCAGAATGAGCCCGGCGAGGATGAGGTTGGCCCCCCGCCAGTCGAAGTTCTCCAACAGCATCGTGGCAAGGGGTGCGAACGCAAACGTCCCGAATCCAGATCCGCAGACGGCGATGCCTGTAGCCAGCGACCGCTTGGTCTCGAAGTAGTAACCGACACATACCACAGCCGGAAGGTAGATCAGGCCGAAACCGATGCCTGGAACACGAGAGTTCCGGCTCAGCAATGTCTAGTTTCGTATAGCATGTGACATTTAGTTTGGGTTTGGTAAGAAAGAAAGGGAGGAAAGAGGAAGGAAAGAAAATGAAGGAAACACAAGGAAGAAAGGAAACAAAATAAAGGACAATATTAACGAGAAGAAGAGAAGAAAATGATGAAATGAAAGAACAAACAACAAAACAAGGAAAAGAAAGGAAGACAAACAGCAAACGAGTTAATATATGTACATATGTTATATCTAGATGAAGTAGTACCAAAGTACGAATTTGGGCCACCAGAGCACTGACAGAGCCAAGGGTTGACAAAAACAAATGAGCACAAAGGGAAAGGAGATATGCAAAAGAAGAGAAATTAATACGAGCAGAAATACGAGATGTATACTGTTTATCCTTGGTTTATTTAATGGTATTTTCAATAGCTCGGAATATATAGCGTCGAAAGACAAGCTGATTAGTAAGCACTGAGAGAAGTGATCATGGCATAACATGAGCCAATGTGGCCGAGATTGTGAAAGCGACAGCTCTCGAATGGGAAGCAGGAGAGCTTCGCATTCAACTTTCGCTAAGATTGAAGTGAAGAAACAGAATTGCCGAAAAAAAAAACAGAAAAAAAAGACGAAGAAAACAAAACTTAATGTAAAATGAATTTTATTTTCTCTTTCAAGCAGAATGTGCAAAATTATTGTGAACTACATTTTACAAGGACAGCACTGGGGATGGTGTTAGACCAGAATGGTAATAGTTTTCTGATTTCAAGGCGAACTTCTGTTACCCTTGTATACACTTCACTGCACTGCTGACACTTCAAGATCATACGTATTAATTCTTCAAATTCCAGGAAGTTTTAAACATCTTTCCAATTTCTGGGAAGTACTTCCATTTAGATGGTTATCATTTTCAGTCAACCAGTCACAAGAAGACATCTGAAACGAGCTTCTAGGTGATCCGGGTACCAGGGCTGCCAAACTCTCAAATTTCGTTCAGGTTTTTTCACACGATTTATTGAACAGTCACAGGAAGTCAAGTAGTGGGATCTCTGAGCTCTTCAACTAATACATGTATACGTGTGTAGGGCTGGAAGCCTTGCAACCTTCAGTGAGAGCCGAATGGAGTCAAAATTGTGATTTAAATTGTTTATTGTCTGCAGAAATATTTCACTGCTACAATAAAATCTCAATGTTGCTGCGTGAGAGTATGGTAATAGAATGAGCCAGCAGAGTGAGGCGCACCGTGGATGCAGGTAGTACTAATTCTGCCAGCAGTAGTCTCTCTGTCGTCAGCTGTCGTCATTTTCATGAAAATGAATATTTAGGACAGCTTTTCGAAACTGGATGTTATGTTATATGGCAACTGTATTAAAGTAATTATTTTTAAACAAAAAATAGGAAAGACGTAAATTATAAACAACTTCCACAGGCGTTCAAAGCGATTTTGTATACCTAACGGGCTTACATGCTAATTTACTGAAAAGTCATATTCATTACTGCAAATATATAGTAAATTGTTGCTAAGCTAACATGCTACAAGGTATGTATTTTAACAATTTCGTAGCAAATTTAGTAATTATTTTCGATTCAAAGTTTTAGTTAATTTATAATATTTCTCTATGAAATCAAATTTGTCATAAATAACATAATTTTATAATTTTAAACGATTCTTTATATTATCAAGGGATACCCCTAATTTGGTAGATTTTGACAATTTCATCCCAGGGAACCCTTAGGAGTTTCAGTACATATAAGAGTATAAGCAGAAGAACATGTCCTATTGTATTCAATTCTACGTTACATACACTTGTAAATATAAACAATTAAAAATCAATATAAAAACGATAACAAAAATTCAGGGATACGATCCAGAAAACAGATTTTTTTAATTCATACGTCGTTAAACATTCGCCATGCTGAAAAATGTTTGGAGGAAAAGATTTAATTTACAATATTATGTTACGTGACAGTTGAGGATGAGGTGGGCAGAGCATGTAGCACGAATGAGGGAGAAGAGGAATGCATATAGGATATTGGAGGGAAAGCCAGAAGGAAACAGACCACTGGGAAGACCAAGGCGTAGTTGGGTGGACAATATTAAAATGGATCTTAGAGGGATAGGATGGGATGGTATGGATTTGATTGATCTGGCTCAGGGTAGGGACCAGTGAAGGGCTCTTGTGAACACGCAATGAACCTTCGGGTCCCATAAAATGCTGGGAAATTCTTCAGTAGCTGCAGATTTGGCTTCTCCTCGAGAAGGACTCAGCCCCCATGGGTGAGTAAGTACTACGTAAAGTAAGTAAAGTAAAGCTATCCCTGTTACAGGCCGTGAAGGCCCCACATTATCTAGACAATGGGCTCAAAGATGGCGGTAAGGTTGTCAGACTTACGCGCCGGCCGCGCTTTACTCCCCAGGAAATTATTTAATTAATTCCTGGTACTCATTTCTGTTAGAGGCTGAGTCAACCCCAGGGCCATAGTGCGGCTGGAAGGATTAGGTCAACTGGAAAAAATCCAATGACCTCATCGGGACCTGAAACCGCGAACTTCCGGCTTGTAGCATAGTGCCTCAACCAACTACGCTACCGCGTGCCCCGTAAGTATTACGTGACAGTTTATTTTTGTATCATCAGCAGTTTGCGAGAATATTGATGCAATTCGACTATATGCACTACGTACAAAACACTAATAAAGAACATCACTGAAACGGATAAACCAGAAGGGGGTAAGGCAAAGTATGGCAAGGGTTAGTAAGCTGACACCTCACAGATGTCCTCCGGAGGCATAAAGTAGAGCAATACGCTCGTTGGTGAGATTAATAATGTCCAACCCTCCCCTGCAGCTGAATGGTATAGCGGAGTTTTCAAAAGCAGCTTAACAGCTAGGCCAAGTAATGGACTACATTCTGTGCCACATCATATATACAGAGTGACTGTTATCCACGGTCCATCGAGGGATATACACGTACGTTGTAATGTCCGCTCAAATAACGGCAAGAAAACCGACTGGTTGTGAAGTTTCTTCTTTGGCGATGGAGCAGGTAGTATTACTTCATATTCGGGAGGTACACGTTCGAATCTCGATGGGGGTACCAACTACTCACTCATGGAACTGAGCTCTTCTTGAGAAGCTGCCAATTGTGCAGCCACTCAAGAACTTCCCAGCATTTTATGGAACCCGAAGGTTCATTACCTTGTTCACAAGAGCCCTCCACTGGTCCCTATCCTGAACTAGACCAATCCAATCCAATCCATACCATCCCATCATATCTATGATCCATTTTAATATTGTCCACCCACCTACGTCTTGGTCTTCCCAGTAGTCTCCTTCTTACCGGCTTTCCCACCAATATCCTATATGTATTCCTCCTTTCCCACATTCATACTACAAGCCCTGCCCATCTCATCCTCCTTGACTTTGCCATTCTAATTATATTTGGAGAAGAGTACAAGTTATGAAGCTCCTCGTTATGCAGTTTTCTTCAATCTCCTGTCCCTTGTCACCACGGCACGACGTGTCCTCAGGTTGTGGATGGAAGAGACGGCCTCCAGGTATAGAGGGTAGTTGCGAAAATACTGAATATGCAGCCGCGGACAGCCGACAAGCGGTGGTCCTCCAGATTCGGGGTTGATCGTGGGGCTAATAATTCCTCACCGTAAAAAAAAGCTTGTTACGAAAATCTGCAAGAAGCCTCGGTACCAACTATCCTTGCTGAAAATGTTCTCGCTTTTATTTGTAGATTACTTAAAGACGCTTTTAGTAAGAACTACGTAGCGTCGGGTGGTAGGATGATACACGAATTATGAATTAGACAGGATTTCACAAGAATCAATCATGGTCTAACAGAGGTACTTAGGAGGAACTTTCCTGGAAGGGCCTAAGAAAACCATGAATAAATCAAATCTGGACAGTTGGTGCCCTGACCATGATTCGAACTTAGTATCTCTCGAAAATAAATCTAGAATGTTATCTCTAGGCCAGTCCGTTCGGTGGTATTCCTCAGTCCCTTCAGGAAAATTAAGGGATAGTACCTCCAATTTGGCTAGGCGGCTTCCTTCCCTGTCCTTTCCAGTTCATCATTCACTATTATCGAACCATTCGACGTTACATGGTCTGAGTTATCGATAATGTCTTTAAATGAACTACAAAACGGATCCAGCAAGATCTGGAACACAGTCTCCTCTAAATTTTCTACTATTCTTACATCCCTATGTCTTGGTGTCAGTAGCAACACATATTAACATTTATGATTCACGTACGAGTAAAGTCGATTGACAAAGTCTTAACGAAGTGACCGCTTAAGCATCTACTGCAGTGTTTCTCAACCGGTGGGATGGAATGGTCGGCTGACTGGGCCCTGAAATCTCGAAAATAATTAATTCAGCCACACAAAAGTTTTTTTTTCCTCGGCACTACAGCCCCAGTGGGCCTAGGCCTACCTCCATGAATTTCTCCGTTCACTTCGGTTTTTATAGATCTTACACATTCGGTAGAACTCCTTGGGCGGGTGATCAGCTCGTCGAAAGGCCTCTACCTGTACACAAACACAGAAAAACGCACACAAACATCCATGCCCTGAGTGGGGTTCGAACCCACGATCCCGGCTTCCGAGCGAGCGAAAACAGTGCATGCCTTAGACCGCTCGGCTACCGTGACCGGCCCACACAAAAGTTACCTATACAAAAACTTCCCTGCATTGTAAGCACAAGCTTGTCATTAATGACGTGCCATAATAGTATTTCTGCTAATAAAACTAAAATGAAAGGGCATCTTCTGGGATATAACGCTGTGTAGTTCGATATAACCCAATTGGCGTTTCGGGGGAACACGTCGCAACCATTGTCAGCTCTCTTCACATCTATCGCTGTCAGAAAGTAATCTCATATATAAATAAAATTGTTTTCTATAATATTATCCATAAAACATTAACGAAATTGGTAGATTCTAAAGGGTTCTGATGATGACGTATAACAAGCAGAACTACTGGGTTTTTGGACTTTTCCATCATCCGGTATTCTAGAAAATAGAAAACACGACGTTTCAGAAACTGTATTTGTTTCTTTCCTCAAGAGAGGGGGGAAGATATCCACTCAGTTGGGCCCCTTACAAAGCGCTAACCTCAATCACTCAAGCCACCGCGCCTGTTTTCAGGAAAGGTAACAGTGCCCTAATTACAGACCAATCACAATTTTAAACAATTTTTCCATTATTTTTAGAGTATAATATATGATCAGCTCTACCCTTTATTATGAATTTAAACTCCGTCCATCTCAGCATGGTTTTATTGGATGAAAGTTTGCTGCAACAAATTTATTTACTTTCTTAAACTCCATCACAGTTTCTGTCAGTTCACAAGGCCAGACCGATTCAATTTAGTTTGACCTCAGCCAAGCGTTTCATAAAATTCACAATACTCTTCTGCCACACATCTCTGATCGTTATATTAATTTCCTCCAAAGTTATTTATGGCGGTGACTATGAAGAAAGCAGTCTTCTGGGATTTGGCACCGTGTATATGTGGTGTTAACCGACGTTTCGGAGGAATGTATCGCCTCCATCTTCAGGGTAGAAGAAAAATATGTAAGAAATCTGCAAGCAAAGAGACCGTGAGAACCGGTAAAAGCAGACTACAAAAGCAGACTGTCTGCAGTCTGCTTTTACCGGTTCTCGCGGTCTCTTTGCTTGCAGATTTCTTACATATTTTTCTTCTACCCTGAAGATGGAGGCGATACGTTCCTCCGAAACGTCGGTTAACACCACATATACACGGTGCCAAATCCCAGAAGACTGCTTTCTTCAAAGTTATTTATCATCTAGATTTTCTGTTGTTCGCACTTTCGGGAACTTTCTCCGCACCTTTCCCCATGCTGTCAGGAGTGCCAAAAGGCTCCACTTTGGGGCCTCTAATTGTTCAATATTTTTATTAATGATTAATGCGCCAAAATTTATTTTTTTCCAAAGTTCTGCTTCTTGCTGATTATTTAAAAATATTTCGTGCCACCAAAATCTGCTGGGAATTGTAAATTACGACAATTCGATACGACTCCGTACAGAAGTGTGCGTTGAAAATTATATGAGAATTAACATATTAAAAACATATATGATTTCTTTTACTCGTAAAACTAATAGAATTCATTTTAATTAGTTTATGGTTGCTCTATTAATCGTAAGAACTGACTGTGTAAAAGATCTTGGGGATTACATTAGACAGTAAACTGTAATTTCATCGTCATGTTCACTACTTACATTCTCCCTTACATCTCACTTGAAGATACATTTTCCTTTGCTTAATCCTACTGAGTTACGTCATTATCGTGTTACCTGTATTGTTATATTGCCTAGTATTAAATTTTAGTCTATTTCTAGTTCTAGATCTAGCCTTAGTCTAGCCTTTGTTATGTACACTTTCAGTGGTCGCCTGTTATAGGCCACTCGCTGTTGGCAAACGAATTATTATTATTATTATTATTATTAGTAGTAGTAGTAGTAGTAGTAGTAGTAGTAGTACTGGTCAGGTGGTGAAAGCATAAAATAAAGCAAAATGTGAAAACAGAAAATGTAAGAAGGCAATGGAAGGTAAAGAAAGAAGAACTCCTGGGACGGGGGATCGACCCGTTGCAAGGCCTCTATCTACATATGATAACATGAACACAATACATCCATGCTCCGGGTCGGATTCAAGCCCACGATCTCAGTGTCCAAGAGGCACAAGACCGAAATGCATTGTGATTCTCATTACGTCACTAGTATGCCTATCAAGATTAATTTTCATTCCCTTTAATTTTAAGGCCTGCTTTGTTTATGGGCCTCTCTCTCTAAGTATCCTCTTGGGAGAAACTGCTTCCTGTTCAGGTCCACTTTCTAACATTTAACGGCATTTCTCTCCTGATTTTATATTCAGTGGTCTGTTCTTCGGGCCGCATATATTTTGAAATGTACGTAGTTTACCGTCGGTATAGCGACTGGCTACGGGCTGGACGACAAAGGGGTCGCAATTCGAGTCTCGATATGGTCAAGAATTTTCACTTCTCCAAATCATCCTAACCGGCTCTGGGGTTCACCCAACCTCCTATTCAATGGGTACAAGGGGCTCTTTCCCCAGGGGTGAAGCGGCAGAGGCGTGAAGCTGATCACTCACCTCCAGCCAGTGCCGAGGTCAAGAAAAAGTGTATCTTCATATCCACTCCCCCACACGCGTTCATGGCGTACGGCTTAGTTAAGCTCAGGGACAGCTTTACCTTCTATTTTATCTTTTGCGCAGCTTACCAGATAATTCGTCTTAGCACAGAACAGCGCAAATAATTACAGTTTGCTACTTGTTTATTTAACGTTATCACAGATTGTGCATTTTCCCTTAAAGGCAATGCGAATTAATTGCTGAACAACTATCTGTAAATCAGTTCACGTTATGCCAATAAAACCTGGGTCTTCTGCAAACCGTGCCGTATACAAAATCGGTGAAGCCAATGAGAGCAAAACGTCAGCTTGCTTCCTTCAACCATGAACTCCTGCTGTTGTCAGAGGAGGCTGTCTGGGGGAAGAGTTTCAGGGCCAACACCAGTTAATAAAAAACAAGACAGTCTGGATCCAGGTTATTCAACCCCAGTTGCTCTAACCCAGGCCCAGAGGACGGGAGGAAGCCCAAGCAGGAGGAGAAATTTGGCAACTTCTACTTAAGTCCATACAGATATAAAATTCCTTATAAATATTAAGTTATACTTTTGTGAATTAAAAAGGAGCCGAGATACCATAGTCGGTATAGCGACTGGCTACGAGCTGGACGACCTGGGGTTCGGAGTTCGAGTCACGGTAGGGTCAAGTGTTTTCTCTTCTCCACGTTGCCCAGACCGGCTCTGGGGTCCACCCTACCTCCTATCCAATGGGTACCGGGGGTAAAGCGGTCGGGGCGTGAACTCACCACTCATAGAAAAATGAAAGAAGCTTCCTTTCAGAAAATGCACGGAGGTGGATGGGCCCGGTGGAACTAACATCCACTCAGTAATGTTAAGGAGCGTAATAAATAGTACAAAGGAAGAGAGAAAGTGGAAAATATATCAGTTTAGAAGGTAAAAGGTAATGTTATCCCTGTAAGAGGACCTGGAGGCCCATAGGTTTGTGAGACGACGAGGCTCCCATATTTTCTAGACAATCGGCTCACAGATGGCGGTGAGGATGTCAGCTTTACGCATCAGCTACCCTTTAGCCCGCCAGGAAGATTCCTGGTGCTCATTTCTGTTAAAGGCTGAGTCGGCAACAGGGCCTTATTGCGGCTGGAATGATTAGATCAATAGAAAATTCTAACACCTCATCAAGAATAAAACCAACGATCTTCCGGCTTGTAGCATAGTGCCTCAACCAGCTACACTACAGCGTGCCCCCTCAATTAATAATGAAAAAAAAAAAAAAAAAGAGAACATAGGAAGAACAGACAATGACAACATTAACTTCATGACTTAATAAACATGAAAATTACAGAGAGGCCGACAAAGGAAGGAGAATGTATTTGTATCTCTTCTGCCCTGTGCGTTAAATGACAAAGTTCAATTACTCGTCAAAAGAGGTCACTTGGATATTCCAGTTTTGTGAAATAATGGATTAGGCAATCCTTCTGAAGTGGGCTGTTCAGAGACAGGGTCGGTCCACTGTGTTACATTGGCCGGGCCTTGACCGCAATCAGCCACAGAGACTGTCACTTGTTATTGAGACGGTTCGATTTCGTCTTCAGCTTCTGTGCAGAGGTTAGAGCACACGTGTGTACAGACCTTAGGTTCAGACCTTATCTGAACAAAGTGTACGAAGTGAATACGTATAGCTGAGACAGTAATCTTACAAGCGTCTGTTTGTATGTTTCATCTCCGAAATTAATAAACATACAGCATAAAGCCCCCCCATACACACACAGTTTGGCCTTCCGATCGACCTTACAGGCAAAACTGTGACAGTTTACCCCCTCCCTTTCCTCCCCATACACGCGCAGATAAAGCGGCAGGCTTCATGCCACAATTACGGTCTTCCAGCCTATAATGTTGAGTCACACACGTCACGTGCTACGGTCCTGCAGGCAGAAATGACGGACTGACGGGTTTCCCACAGGCTAACAGTCCAAAAGATGGGCCGGCCGCACTACACACGTCAGTTTTGCCTTTCAGTCTTCAACTTTGCAGGCCGAACTGGAGGTCAAACTGTGTGTGTATGGGGGCCCAAGCCAGAGAAGCCGGGATAGCGACTAGCTACGGGCTGGACGACAGAGCGGTTGGAGTTCGAGACTCGGTAGGGTCAAGAATTTTCTTGTCGTCCAGACCGGTTTTGGAAACCACCCAGCCTCCTATCCAATGGGTACGGGGGCCCTTTCCCCGGGGGTAAAGTGGCAGTGGCGTGAAGCTGACCACCTCCAGCTTGTGCCGATGTCAAGAAAATGTGGCTCTATACCTCTACTCCCCCATACGTCGTCATGGCGTAGTACTTAATTAGTTATGCACAGGGACAACTTTACCTCTTCTAACGTTGAAAACAGCAATTTAAGAGGGCACAAATGGAATGAAACCGTTGGTATCAGAATTTATTACGTAAGTAATAGAACTTGTAACGTAAGTAACGAAATTTGTAACAATTTGTAATTATTGGTACATTTCTAGGCAACGGCAATTTAACACGTTACCACGTCAACGAATCAACACGGAACAATAGAGGAAATGAAAAAAAAAACATGGAAACGATGTTATCTATTCGGTTATTGCTGGAGCTTTATAAATACGATTAAAATACGGTAATAAATGCAAGATATACGGCTAATTCAGTTCCACTCTTTAGTGTATGACGCAATGCTATAGGCAAGCTGTAAGGGTATGGCGTCACGCACTTAAGATGTCCGCTGGTAATAGTCGGGCTGCATATATGAGGTGTACAAGAAATGGAAACGGTCAGATGAAGATAATTGTAATAATGTACCCAAACGAACAAAGTTAAATGTCGAACGTCAGCATGAATATAGAGAAACACATAAAACCTTATACGTTGAATACATGCGTAATTACAGTACTTCCCTCTTAACTGAACCATAGGATTTCTTGAAGTCTACGAATAGTTGATGTACTGTCTCATTGCACTCCCATGTTTTCTCCAGTATCTGATGAATGCAAAACATATGATCAGCAATTGATCTGTTATGTCGAAACCCACATTGATGACCCACAATAATTTCATCTATATATGGACTTAATCTTGGGAGACTGATATTGGATAGAATTTTGTAGGAAGTTCATAGCAGTGATAGCCCACGATAATTACTACAGTCAGTTTTATCGCCATTTTTGTGAACTAGATCAATAATATACAAGTCTGAAGAGCTTCCTAACTTGAGAGGTTGAAATACTTCGTAAAATCGAAAAAGAAAACTTTCCGAACTTCTAAGAAATTTGGAAATTTCAGAAGATAAATGAATGTGAACATTTTCAAAATACTCCTAACTGTTTGATCTTCCAAAGCACAAGCGAATATCACGAAAACGTTAATAATGTTCGCGCAAAATTTAAAAATCATAGCACCGAAGTCTGTTTCGCTGGCCATTTAAATCTCCTTCGTCAAAATCTGATACTGGAACTCTACACTACAAATTACACGAATATAATTTATTTGTAACTATTCATGTTTCTGAAAATTAATTTCAGATAGTCCGATTCTTATGTTATTTTATGACGCTGTTTCAAATGCACTCGTTACACAATGATAATGAACTGTGAGTTGCTAAGAGCTTCGTAAGAGACGATGTAGCGCGTTTAAGGGCACTACTTCGAAATTCGTCAGGACAGACCGAAGGAACTATGGAAAGCCTGTTAAAAGAGTCAGGGGAGTCAAACCGAGTACCTCTAAGGTACACATCTAGGCCACTGCCGCTACACCAAACTGCTCATTTTTACATATAGTAAGGGGATATATCTACCGAAGTGAAACGGAGAGTTTCATGGAGGTAGGCCCAAATGAGGGCAGTAGCGCCAATAAAAAAAAGGGGAGGGGGATATATCTGACAGGACAAGATACGAAATTTGGTGTAAATTGATAAGAGTATGTTATACTCGTTTCTTCTCCTGCTGTAATTTAAAAACGAAGGTAAATATGGGCATGTTTTCGTAATTTTATCGATTTTTTTTTCCTTGGCACTACAGCCCCAGTGGGCCTAGGCCTACCTCCATGAACTCCGTTCACTTCGGTAATTTTATCGAATAGTTATATAATATATATGGACAAATACCGTCTTAAGTGCAACAATTTTATTGTAGTTTTTACTTCTTTTTCCTCCTCCACACTACATGTTTCGGCCCTAAATGGCCATCATCAGGTGTGTATCACTCACGTAACTGTTACACTGCTTGTTAAAAATGTAAAAATCCCAGTCTTTCTAATTGTATAAAATCTTTGTTAATCTACACGCGTCGATTTGATTTTTAAATTAGCACTTTTTAAAACTTAATTCAAGTTAAAATGTCTATAAGATCTTTGTTCTCTTTCTTTTTCAAATTAAAATTTTTNTAGATTAACAAAGATTTTATACAATTAGAAAGACTGGGATTTTTACATTTTTAACAAGCAGTGTAACAGTTACGTGAGTGATACACACCTGATGATGGCCATTTAGGGCCGAAACATGTAGTGTGGAGGAGGAAAAAGAAGTAAAAACTACAATAAAATTGTTGCACTTAAGACGGTATTTGTCCATATATATTGTGTGAGTGTAACAGGATGCTGAAATATAATATAGTTATATAATTTTTCAAACACACTATATTGGGTGAGGCCTCAACCCCAATTTCTGACATGTAAATCTGAGAGAAAGAGGGAAGATAAAGGGCATAATATACAAGTATACAGTCTGATAATTCTGACGTTAATTACACAGGCCAATAATTGCACGAGGTTATTCGTGCATCCCCAGGGCTTATTCGTCACAATGGCAAAGGAAGCTGGCAATTTCTCTGGTCACGTAAGGAACACGTGTTCTGTCACGCCTTCTGCTGCTTTACAAATTGGCAGACTGCGTCATTTGAACATAAGAGCTGAAGTTGTCACGGCGGTGACTATGAACACTATGTGACACCACCGTGTAGATCTTGTGTCAACGGACGTTTCGGAGGAACGTATCGCTTCCATCTTCAGGGTAGAAGCTTGAGCAGGTGGCTGCAGACTCTATTATGACACAAGGCAATCTGATAGAGGACTACCAACGGTTGGAGTCTATCTACCAGACTACACGGTTCCATAACTGACATCACCATATTTCAGACCGTTATCGCCTCAAATCTCATTTTCATACCGAGTTTCGTGAAAATCAGTTAACTGGTTCGACAGTTATTAGGGAAGACATGCTAGAACCCGAGCATATAACGACAGCATCAGCTCGCATTTCCTTATAAAATAGGCCTGAATATGCGAGAAGAAACAAATAGCAACCTGACCAACACGCGAGCAATTTAGCAACACTTTTGATTGCAATTGTGGCCGCTATCCGTGGACTTCCTTCCCACTGTCTCTCCTGAAGAATTCCGTGACAGTGCCTTGGAACATGCCTCACCATCTTCAGAATCCTTACACTTCATGGCTGTTTCCCAGTTCCATCAGACACACAAAAATCTACGGGATCGAAATGTCTTCAATAAACAACTTCGGCGTATGTGAGACCGACGAGCCGGGATAGCTCAGTCGATACAGCGACTGGTTACGGGCTGGATGACTAAGAGGGTCGGAGTTCGAGTCCTGGTAATAGTAAGATTTTTCTCCTCTCCACATCGTCCAGACTGATTCTGGAGCCCACACAGCCTCGTACTCAATGGGTACCGGGGGCTCTTTCCCCGGGGATAAAGCGGACGGGGCGTGAAGCTGGCCATTCACTTCCAACTAGTGCCGAGGCCAAGAAAATGTGGCTCTATACATCCACTCTCCCACATGTATTCATGGCGCAGTGCTTAATTAGTTAAGTGCAGGGATAACTTTATTTTTTATATGTGAAACTGAGGTTTTAAAGACGTTAAATAAGGGTTCCAGCCTTCTGGCATCTGACACGGTGTAGTTTTGTGTATAGTTACCAGCGGTTCGAGAGAATGTGTTGCCTCCATCATCAGGGGCTTCTACATTTAAGATGGAGGCAGCAAGATCCTCCGAAACGTTGATACCTATATACCAGGCTGCATGGTGTCAGTTGCCAGGCGACAGTAAATCTTGAACTCAAGAATACATGAAGAAATAAACAAATGCTGACCTATACAACTGCGCGTTCAGATTATTAAAAGGATTTCTTCAACGCGCTTCTGAAAATAAAAATTCCTTAACGGGTTTCAAACCCATGACGTCATGAAGTCATAACTACGAACCATCACGCATTGACCTCCATTATCTTCAATGTAGTTAATGAGTATTGGTGAGTTCTTTACATCATTTGCTGTTAGTGTAAAATTCTGTGTGCTACAAAAGTCCCGTGCCGGTCACGGTAGCCGAGCGGTCTAAGGCATGTACTGTCTTCGCTCGCTTGGGAACCGGGATCGTGGGTTCGAATCCCTCTCAGGGCATGGATGTTTAGTTTGTGTGTGTGTGCGTTTTTCTGTGTTTGTCTACAGGTAGAGGCCTTGCGACGAGCTGATCACCCGCCCAAGGGGTCCTACCGAATGTGTAAGATCTAGAAAAACCGAAGTGAACGGAGAAGTTCATGGAGGTAGGCCTAGGCCCACTGGGGCTGTAGTGCCGAGGCGAAAAAAAAAACAAAAGTCCTGTAAGTCATCTCTTGTTTAATCCCTTACAGATTATGTAAAGACATTCTATGGCGTAAAAATTACAGCGACGGGATGTCCACTCTCCGGACACTGATTACATTGTGTTGCTCTGTTCAAGATCACAGCGCACAAGTTTATTTCCAATCTTGTCTCACAGATGGTGCTTGACAGCGCCATTTAGTTACTATGAAGTTCAACGTTAAATCTCCAAGTCCAATTGGACCCTATTACAACCTAAATATGTCACTTCTTCACAGAGGAGGCCCAGTGGGTCAAATACTTCACCTTGAGGCCAAGTAACAGAGGTCCCAATTCTTCACCCTTTCAGGGTTAAAACTGAGATATTCTGTTTAAGGTCAGTATCGTATTACATAATGCTCGCTTCATAGTTTGTACTTCTCCCAGAATATTATTAAAATGGTCATGTGATGGAGGATAAACAGGCATGGCACAGCACGTATCGAAGAGAAGTGCATAAGAATTTCTGGGAGGAAAATCTGAAGGAAAGGGATCACTAGGAAGATCTAGGAGTAGATAGGAGGATAATATTAAAACATATCGTAAAGAAATAGGATGGGAGGGTGCGGAATGCATCTGGCTCAAGATAAGGAATAGTGGCGGCCTCTTGTAAAGACGGTTATGAACCTTTGGGTACCACAAAATGGGAATTTCTCTGGTAACTTAAGAATTACCATATTATCAAGTGCTCACCTCAATGTAGTTAGGTATTTTATAACACTCTGAATATATTGTGACATGGCGGCTGAAAGAGCGGAACTATGGCACCTGAAAGAGCGGAACTATGGCACCAGAACAGACGCCGTTGTAAGGCAACGTCCGATAAACACGTGCCCGCGGCAGAGGATACGCATGCAACAGAAGAACTGCTGGGAGCGGTGTTTTCTGTGCCGAAGCTACATAGCGAGACGCGTTCAGTTGGACAGAGGAAGAATTTTCAATAATACGTGATAAGCGCGAAATATACACTTGACGAAAGGTCAAGCGTATTCATAGGAGACAAACCCATCTTCTCATCAGAGGATGTTATATAAGGACAATTACCGCAAGAGTTCGGTTGAAAAAATCTCTGATCGTGGGTCTCAAGGGCCAAGACGAGCTGACTGGCGGTAAACCGCCATCCGTAAAGTACCTTTGACTTTAACTTTCGCGGCCATGAGTAATAGCCAGTCGGCAATGGCGTAAGCACTAGAGCAGTAATCTCAGTTATTGGGAACCGTCATCTAGCAACGCCTAATGAAGTGAATTTTAAGAGTATGTAGAGGCGTGAAACTGTTATAGTTGCCTGTAGTTACGAATTGTGTTCAATAAATCCAATTACCAATCCAAACCCCGTGTCTGGTCACTAAGCGCATTAATATTTATTATTAAACAGTATCGATGTAAAGGAACTCGTATTATGATCCTATAGATGGGGCTCCTTTAAGTTTTTGACCTCTCGAAATCTCAGCAAGACGATTTACCTCAGACCCAATAATATTAGCCAGCAAGGTACTTTGACGGGCATGTAGTGTTGCATAAACACCAGTAAATTAGTTTCGCAAATGCTTGGTGGAATAACTTTCTCTCTGGTATGTAATAAGCAAGAGCTGTACCATTAACCACTCCATTCATCTCAGATTCTTCACGGATACAACCTCCTGCTCAGAATACAAATGTCTGTTATGTCCAAGCATTATGTCTGTCTCCACATTAAGTACGATCCAGTCCAGTAAGCATTAATACCGCTGATGTCATACACACCAACATGCAATAGATGCTTCTGTCTCAACCTTTTCAAGCCTGAAATTCATCGAAATTACTTACTTACTTAAACCGTTCCTCTTATACCTTACGGTGTCAAGTTTTTTTTTTATTTTGATCATTTTACAGACAATAGGACTCCTAGGACAAGTGATCAGTTCCTCGTAAGGCCTCTTCCTAAACACAGGATAATACAAACATGGAATACACACACATAATTTTTTTTAATTCGCATAGTGGGGGGTAGAGTCCAGCTGGGTCCAATCGGCACGTCGGTATTTGAATTGCCAATTGTAACTGCCCCGAGTGATTATGATGATGGAGAATTTGGTGGAATGAATATTGGCAGGGGAAACTGAAGTACTCGGAAAAAGCCTGCCCCAAAGCGGCCTCCGTTGTCTAGGGGTAACGTTCCCACCTCATGACTCAAGGTACGCGGGTTCAAACCCGGCGGAGGTCGTGGAATTTTTAAGGGCGGAAAAATTCAGGGAACAAGTCCTCCGGGAGGGACTTTAAACCGTGGGTCCCGTGTCGTAGATTCAAGGCACGTAAAGATCCTCATGTCTCTAGAAGACCTCTGAGCAAAATTAGGCAACAATTTCCCGCCCAAGTAGTTTCCAATGCCTCTGGTAGATGGGGGAAATATCAGGAAATACTGACGGCCGACCTTGTTGGCTGAACGGGGCTGATAGCACGCACCAGTACCGGCAGGGTATGGCGACAGTAGAAATTAAAGGGGGACGCACAATGGACCAATAACTGGTCTAAGTGCATGGGGAAACCCACCCCCTCTAATAATAATAATAAAGCCTGCCCCAACACCACTTGACCAGACCCGGGCTCGAACCCGGTCCGCCGCGGTGGGAAGCCAGCGACTAACCGCTTGAGCTATGACGCAGCCTACACATACACATAACAAACATCCATTCCTTGTGTGGGATTCGAACCCACGATCTGCTTTTACCGGTTCTCACGGTTTCTTCGCTTGCGGATTTCTTATATTTTTCTTTCTACCCTGAAGATGGAGGCGATACGTTCCTCCGAAACGTCGGTTAACACCACATATGACAAATCCCAGAAGACTGCTTTCTTCACAAATAACACTGCTTCACTCTTACGGGGAAGATCTTGTTTACCTAAACCTGCATATGATACCAGCCATGGCTCTGAATTCCTTGCTCATGGCCACATAGCTGGGAACGGTGTGCATGCTGTAAGCTGAGGACAACATATTGAAGCGCTCGCATTTGGGATGCAGGTAAGAGGTATTCGACATAAACAAGGGCGTGTGAACACAGTATTTATCACAGTTCACATAAATTACTTACCATTTATAGGAGATATTAAACATGAGAGAAGCCTGAAATTAGTCATGCTCTTACATAACAAGGCATAAGCAGCTATGTTACAATGCAAAGAGATTGACATGTAAACATGTCATTCAAGTACGAGTATTTTTCATTCAACGGACTTTAATTTCTAAAATGGTTTATTTAGAGATACGTAAAGTTTTTTTTTCTTAAATTTGATCGAAATAGTTTAAATTTCGTCATTGCTTTAGTTTATATTATTACTATTAATAATATTACATTTCAGCATTCTGTTGCATAGGTTAACGATGTGCTTTGCAGGGTCATTCTTGAAGGTAAAAAGGTACAGTTGTCCCTGTGTTTAACTAATTAAGCACTATGCAATGAAGGCATATGGAAGAGTGGATGTATAGATCCACATTTTCTTGACATCAGCAATAGTTGGAGGTGAGTGGTCAGCTTCATGCCTCGACCGCTTTACCCGCGAGGAAAGAACCCCCAGTACCCAGTAGATATGTTAGGTGGACCCCAGGGCCGGTTTGGACGATGTGGAGAAGAGAAAATTCTTGACCCAACTGGATCTCGAACTCCGACCACTCGGTCCAGCCCGTAGCTAGTCGCTATCCTGGCTCTTCCAGTCTTGAAAGTGCAACTTGTAAAAAGTGACAAAGTAGAACACCAGCCACAAAAAGCAAGATGTTACACCTTCAAAATTGACCCTGCAAATCAAATCGTCATTCTATTACGATATATATATATATATATTAATGCATAAAAGCCTGAAGTACAATTTATTCTAAATAATTTCTGAATATATATTAGTTTGCGACCCAGATAAATTTGACTGTATATTTGAACGCAAGCCCTTGTTTCTCCTTCTACTCCAAGCTGCCGACAATGCTATGCATACACATCAATATGCCGTGGCAGACCAGTTGGGTGACACTGTTCACGCATAGTAAACGAAATACGTTTGGAACCAACAAGAATATAAATGTGCTTGTCATAAACTACAAATGCTCATAAAAGCTACTTCGAAATTTATATTGAGGTTACAAGTGAAGTCTTTAAACAAGTGCTTGTGTATCAATATTGACACTGTGAGGAGAAGCTGAAGTTCATTTGTATATTAATATAATTACGTAGTACGAGTATAGTGTAACTACAGACGGGGTTTGGATTGCTGACTCGATATTTTTTTTTTCCTTGGCACTACAGCCCCAGTGGGCCTAGGCCTACCTCCATGAACTTCTCCGTTCACTTCGGTTTTTCTAGATCTTACACATTCGGTAGGACTCCTTGGGCGGGTGATCAGCTCGTCGCAAGGCCTCTACCTGTATACCAACACAGAAAAACGCACACACACAAGCTAAACATCCATGCCCTGAGTGGGATTCGAACCAACGATCCCGGTTTCCAAGCGAGCGAAGACAGTTCATGCCTTAGACCACTCGGCTACCGTGACCGGCGGTGACTCGATATATTGACCACTTATACACTCACCACTCGTGACTACACTTTACAGATAACTGACACACACAGACTAGTGTCCTCAGTCTATTACAGTCCTCACTAGCCGTTTTCTGGCAACGGATTTTAACACAGGAAGTATAACAGTCTCACAAAAGAGCAGACCCAGAAAAGATATCCGTTGTTAGGTAACGGCATGGTAAACCCTTTTCCGCGTTAACGAATAACCATAAAACGGAGGAATCGTAGGAAGAGGTGTTTTCCATGTGGTCCGTGCCGAGATTATACGAGGATAAAGAACTGGAGTTTTTAGTAAAACCCGTGTGGAGGCGGGGTCGAATACCTCCACCGTGACCATGCGAGTCGTAGGAGGCGACGAAAAGGGAAGTTTCAAATCTGAGACAGTAAAATAAGGTCGCGAGTCCCAAGGGACTAGGACCTGAGAAAGACTGCGCTGGCAAGGGTCAGCGGCATATACAAAAGCGAGACCCGATTTTTTTTTCAGTAAGTCCCCGCGTGGAGGGCTCGTGAAGTGGAGTCATAACCAAGAATACCACGATATGAATATTCACTGCGTGGAAACTTCAAATAGACTATAACAGTTGAATCCAATTGATTATCCATCTTTTGAAGTTCTGTTTCAATATTATCATCCAAGCCATGTCTAGGTCTCTGAAATATATTAAAATTTAGAGGCTGACAACCTTACCGCCATCTATGAGCCGATTGTCTAGATAATGTGGGAGCCTCAACGTCTCACAACCCTATGGGCCTTCCCGGTCTGTCACAGGGATAGCTTTAACTTTTTTTTTATTTATGACCCTACTCATAAATCCAACTAAGTGAGTGGAAACGAGAGTACAGCCAAGTAACGATATATCGTTTATAACAAAAATACGTAATGTACAACACGAGAGCAGTGTAATGAGTCGTCGGTATTATCGTTCACAGGATTTTGTCTTACCAGAATGTTCCGACTCCAAGGTTCAAATTCAATTGGCCCTTAAGATGGACTTAGGCCTACATCCAACATACTTAAACATATTGACCTGTTCAATTGGTTAGTCATTCAGTGTATTTCAGCATGCCTGAACCTTTACTTTCCCACTGTCTGTTTTCATGCTATATTCCTCTGATACGTTGAAAAGTGTAAATATGCCTTTTTTAAATATTAATGCAAATTATCATCTGATCGTGTTATTATCCGATCATTACATGATAATACTGATTCACTAGTGCAACAACCATTGAGAATTCACTTCAAGTCTCATCAGTTGTCATACGCCGTGTACCAAATGCTTGAATAAACTGCACCAAGTGAAGACGATAGGGCCTCATTTCGAGCCTCTTTCGCGACACCCTCCATGCAGTCATGGTCGACATCTCCAACTCACGACTCGCATGGAGCACAGATTTCTTCGGACCGTCTCACTCGTTCCACAACTTCTTCTGACACACGAGGCAGTCCTGCTCTCTTCCCTTTACAAAGGCACCTCGTTGTCTTAAACTGCTAATACCAACGCCTAATGCTGTTGGCAGATGCGGGATCACTGTGAAATTTTCGCCGGAAGGCCCGCTGGAGAGAAACAACTGATTCGTGCTTCGCAAACTGCAGCCCACAAAACGCTTTCTGCTCCAGAGTGGCCATTTTCTCTTTGTAACGTCACGGACCGAGAGAAGGGGAAAGTAGAACTGAGCATGCGTTCGAAACTTGAATACCTCTTGATTTGTTCCATGTGAGAAACATATTTCTACGTGCATTTACAAAGCCATTATGGCCGCTTGAAACCGTTCCAATCATTTTGGTACACGCTGTATACGCTTTCGTACTATTACCTTCCCTTGCTTTCTCCCGTACTCCCTTCCAGTCTTACGCGTTTTTTTTATGAGAGGGGGTGGGTTTCCCCATGCACTTAGACCAGTTATTGGTCCATTGTGCGTCCCCCTTTTAATTTCTACTGTCGCCATACCCTACCGGTAACGGTGCGTACCATCAGCCCACGTAGAGCCAACGAGGTCGGCCCCCGGCACCTTGATGCTTCCCCCATCCACCAGAGGCATTGGAGACTACTTGAGCGGGAAAGGGCCTGTAATTTAGCTCAGAGGTCTCCTAGAGACATGAGGTTCTTTTACGTGCCGTAAATCTACGACACGAGACACACGGCTTAAAGTCCCTCCCGGAGGACTTGTTCCCTGATTTTTTCTGCCCTTAAAAATTCCACGACCTCCGCCGGGTTTGAACCCGCGTACCTTGAGTCATGAGGTGGGAACGTTACCCCTAGACTACGGAGGCCGCTTTTCTTACCGAATAATGTAACGAGACCGGGGTTTAAGTCTATATCCCACCAATAACACTCTCAAATAGTAAATCATAACTCGTCTACATTTTACAGTATAGTACACGTCATACAGGGTGTCCAAGGGGTTTGGTGCCATACTTCAGGAGCGTACTGAGAGTTCCCTATAGAATAACTTTGAAATTGGAACCCATGACCGCAAACGTAAAATAGCAGCGCTAGGGCGATATTTAAAATCATTTCCTTTAAACTTGGTGCCTCAATGTCGAACTGCATTGCACAGAGGAGCAGCCATCCACCAGCACTCGTGCCATTGCCAAGATTGTGGGGACATCAAAATCAAATGTTTGGAGGATACTGCATGACCAACAACTTTATCCGTATCATCCAACGCGAGTACACGACGTAGGTCCAGCTGACTTCGTACCATGAGTTCAAATTTGTCAGTGGATACTGAACCAGTGTTTACATCAGCCCAACTTCCTGAATCACGTGTTCTTCACAGACGAAGCGCAGTTTACAAGGGATGGCTGGTTCAACTGTCGAAACAGCCACGTTTAGGCTGACAAAAACCCCAACGTTTCTGTAGTTGGTTCCCACCAGGCGCAATTTTCTGTCAATGTCTGAGCGGGCATCATTGGCGATCACTTGATTGGGCCTTTCCTCCTACCACCGCGACTCAATGGGCCCTTTTACAATGTGTTCCTGGAACGTATCCTCCCGACTTTACTATAAGAAGTGCCACTGATTGTGCGGAGGCAAATGTGAATACAGCGTGACGGAGCGCCGGCACACTTCAGCATTGTATCACGAGACTACCTGGATTCTGCTTTTCATGGTCGTTGGATAGGAAGAGGAGGCCCAGTGCCTTGGCCACCCCGATCCCCAGACTTGACACCTCTGGACTATTTCATCTGGGGCCATGTGAAAAGCCTGATCTACGACACGCCTGTGGATAATGAATTCGAGCTGTTGGCCAGAATACTTGCTGCATGTGACGTGATCCGTGAGACACCTGGAATATTTGAAAGGGTGCGCCAAAGTTTCTTTAGCCGATGTAACGCATGCATTGGAAATGGAGGGCGCCAATTCCAACATCTACTCTAGCAGGTGAGTCTTGAGAGTTTGGAGGGGGTAATATGCCTGTGCATGCTCTTCGACATTGAGGCGCCAAGTTTAAACAAAATGATATTAAATGCCGCCCTAGCGCCGCTGTTTTACGTTTGCGGACATGGGTTCCCATTTTAAAGTTTTTCTGTAGGGAACCCTCAGTACGCTCCTGAAGTATGGCACCAAACACCTCGGACACCCTGTATAACGTAAAAGGGAGAATTTTCCTTGTGCTTAATTAATGAAATACGAACATATGCGGATGTATGGGGGGTGTGGAGTTGCAGGTTCACTAATCTTAACCTCGCCACTAGATGGAGTTTAGTGGTTAGCTTCAGGTCTCTGCCACATCACCCCCGGTACCCATTAGATAGGTGGCTGGGTGAGCCCCAGAGACAAATCAGACTCTGTGGAGGAGAGAAAAACCTCTTGCCGTTGCCTCGAATCGAACCTGTTTCTCGGCCATCCGACATGTAGCCCGTCGTTATACAGACTTAGCTATCTCGGCTAATATATCCAGATCAAAATATTATCAGTATTCATAAGAGTAAATACAATATATTGAAACAAAAGACTGTTGGCTCGTTCGTGACCTACTTCAAAAATTATGCTCATGTAACATGTTAACGATAGACAACTCGTTGCTATGGTTACCTGAAATTGCGTAATGACAATGATAATTTCACGCTCTGATACCTTTTCACGAATCGTCCGCAGTTGTCCACTCACAAATGATAAATGTGAAGTTTTACAGTTCGGTACTTACCGCCCATGACGCCGTAAGTGAGCATGAGAACGTTGACGTTGGGCGAGAAGGTGCTGAGAATGAAGGCGGCACATCCGATGATGCTTCCTGCTATACAAACAGTACGACATCCGAACTTGTTGGTCAGCGCGCTCACCACGGGTCCTGCAACAGGCCAGTTAGGAAGTGCTTACTGATACCGTTCGCTATACAGGATGTTTGAGAACTCGGTGCTGAGGAGGACGTTCGCACCGAAGTGGGACGATACAGTAGGAAGATGGAGCAAACTGCACGATGAGGAGTTTCATAACTTGCACTCTTCGATAAATATAACTAGAATGATCGAGTCGAGGAGGGGGGCACGTATCACGCACAGGGGAGAAGAAAAATGCTTATAGGATCTTCATGAGAAAGTCTGAAGGAAAGAAACCACTATGAAGACCTAGAGGTAGGTTGAAGGATAATATTATGACGGATCTTAGAAAAATAGTATGGGTGGTATGAACTGAATTCATCTGGTTCAAGATAGGGACCAGTGGAGAGCTCTTGTGAACACGTTAATGAACATTCAGGTTCAATAAAATGTTGCAAAATTCTTGGGTAACTGCGGAACTGGTGGCTTTACAAGAACCACTAGGCTCTATAAAGTGATTAGTTAATACTGTTCACTGACAACGTTAATATTAATATCCACTTGCTGCATACAGGTATGATCAGAACTGTACTGTACGACTGTGGCTATGAAGAGTACTGAGATGTGATGCCGTGTAGACTTGCAGATGTTTGCCGACATTTTTCAGGAATGTACTGCTTCCATCTTCAGGGTCCAAGAGTAAGCAAAGTAAGCAAGTAGCAAGAAATAAGCAGCAAACAGAGCAAGCATATTTCTTCCTTCTTTATGAAGTTCTATAAAACCCGAAGGTTCATTACCGTGTTCACAATAGCCCTCTGTCTCCATAACTAGGGTCACTTGAATCCAGTCCACACACTCATACCATATATTTTAAGTCACATTTTAACTTTTCAGTCTCACCTACGCCTAGGCGAATTCTTCCCTTAGTCTCTTCTGACAACCATTCCTTTTTTAAATACCTTCCCTACACCGTACGCAATTAACGCCTTTATGTATAACTGAAATAGAGGAGACATGAGCATCACACACTATGGCATTCGCGAGTACAATCTGTACATGAAAGGGTATGAGAAATTAAAGTGTCAGAAATGTAGGTTCACTGTTGACACTTTTTGCAAAAAGTGTAGCAATGTTCAGAGCACCTAATATAAATGGTATTTTTAGGTTACACCTTTATATACATTAGCTAGATAGATAGATCGGTGGGTGTGTGGGTGGATGGATGGATGGATAGATAGATAATTTTTTTTTTATTATTGCTAGTGGGGTGGGACTAAGTCCCTTGTACTGCGGTCACTTCTGGCCTATTGTACCAGCCCCAGATGATAGGTGAGGGTGATTGTGGAGCAATTGGTGGAATTAAGATTGGCCGGGGAAACCGAAGTTCTCGGAGAAAACCTGCCCCAAGGCCACTTTGTCCACCACAAATCCCACTTGACCAGACCCGGGATCGAACCGGGGCCGCCGCGATGGGAAGCCAGCGACTAACCGCTTGAGCTATGGCGCGGCCCTAGATAGACAGATAGAAAGTAACATACAGAGCTAACTAGAATCTTGTGCAGTAATACCAAATGTACCGCGAACCGGCAGCTGTTCACAGCCCACCAGTTGAGAAACACTGCAATGAGAACAAACAGCAAATTAGTGTTTACAAACTGCGGCCCCCGTTCTTGGTGTTGTAATTGTGGATAAGTGACGACTGTGAAGAAGTGGTTCGTGTTTGAAGAAGCTCTCAGATAAAGGTACAAGAGCCTCGTTCGAGAACGGCACTAACCTCTCTCAAGTCCCCCCCCCCCGATGAAATCAATTCTACGGAGACAAATCAGCCAACTGCATTGAATCTAGCGAAGATCCACGGAGTCTGCACGTGATAACGCATCTGGCTTCTATGTCAAAGGTCCCTACATGGAATCCAGGGACTAATTGTCATCACTAGCAGATTTTATGACTCGCCTCCCCAATAGGCCCACCACACAGCAGCAACGCGACATATTTACACGCGGTCCCCCTCTAGTGCTGTGTCTGTGATCTGAGCAATGGCGACTGCTGCCATCTTGAAATTCCACCAGTTGGCATCTTGGTTAAAACGCCTCAGAACGAGAAACTCTTGTCCCTCTTGTTTTAGAACCTTCAAATGGCGAATGTTGGTAACTTTAGGACTTGTGAACGACTGGGAGTGCTGGATTTATGTGCAAATAGATGAAACGAGGCATTCACGTCCATTAATATTCATGAGACGAGGCACTCGCCTGCACTGAGGTACATGAGACGAGGCACTCGCCTGCACTGGAGTACATGAGACGAGGCACTCGCCTGCACTGGGGTACATGAGACGACACAGTCACCTGCATTAAGGCACATGAGACGAGGCACTCACCTGACCTGAGATACATGAGACGACGAAATCACCTGCACTGAGGTACATGAGACGAGGCACTCACTCACCTGCACTGAGATATATAAGATGAAGCAATCATCTACATTGAGATGCATGAGACGTGGCATTCACCTGTACTGAGGTACGTGAGACGAGGCGTTCACTTACACTGAGATACATAAGACGAGGCATTCACCTGCATTAAGGCACACGAGACGAGGCACTCACCTGCACTGAGATACATGAGACGAGGAAATCACCTGCACTGAGGTACATGAGACGAGGCACTCACTCACCTGCATTGAGATACATGAGACGAAGCAATCACCTACACTGTGATGCATGAGACGAGGCATTCACCTGCAATGAGGCACACGAGACGAGGCACTCACCTGCACTGAGATACATGCCGGAGAGCAGACTGCCGACCCAAGCCGTCTTGCCCTTTCCTTCCCCGAAGAATTTGACGAATTCGCCCAGGAAGACGCCAAAAGTATAGGCTATTCCATCCACGATCATGTTGCACATGAAACTGGCAAACACCACCACCCACCCGTATCCGCCATCTGGGGGCGGCGGCAGGTCATGGTATTCGCAATATGAGATACCGTCTTCATCAGGGGGACTGCATTCCGGATCTCCACCGCCCGTACCGTCCGCTGCGAGGGTCAGCCGCGCTGTTTCTTCTGCCCGATCAGAACACGAGCATTCGCTCTCCGTCTGAAATCAATCGAAACAAGTTGTTTAAAGCCATCCTCTTCCCTGGAGGAATGTCATGGTTAACTCCACAGAGCAGAGTCCTTCAGTTACTCAAGAAATTACCCGCTATTTACACTGTCCAGTGGGTACATATTGGAGGTGCATTGTACAGGTATGTTGTTTATGTAATACCCTTATGTGCTTATTAATTAAGCACCATGCCATGAAGCCGTGTTGGGGAGTGGAGGTAGAGCTCCAGCATCCTTGATCTCGGCACTAGATGGAGATGAGTGGTTAGCTTCACGTCTCTGTCGCATTACTACAGGGGGAATAACCCTCGGTGCCATCTATGAGCCGACTGTCTAGACAATGTGGGGGCCTCGACGTTTCACAACCTTATGGGCCTCCACGACTGTTACAGGGATGTCTTACCTTATTTTAACCATTTGATATGAAGCTGGGTGGACCCCAGAGCCGGTCTGGATGTAGTGGAGAAGATAAAATCATGCACCTTCCGGGCATCGAACCCCAGCCTTCCAGACCGTACCATATTTCTATAACGACTCAGCTAATTAATTATGCCCTACGCCATGAAGACATATGGGAAGATGGAGGTATATCTCCACTGTTCTTAATCTGGACACTAGATAGAGACGGTGAGTGGTCAGTTTCGCGCCCCGGCAGCTTTAACCTCGTCACCAACTCTGGGGTCTAATAAACGTGTAATATTTTGATGAACTAAGGAGGCCAACATTCTTTTAAATGTTATTCTTCAACTGCGTATGTATGCACAATTCAGAAATAATATACATAATGGCCCGAAAGTCAGTTAACTGGTTAGTAAAACGTACATTGAAATACTTCAGAAATTTCTTTAAGTACTTAATTTATAAAAACTGTTTTCAATGCACAACTCCTAACGCTGCGATACCGTTCTACAAACCGACTGGCGGGTTTAAATCTGAACATTTCCGTTAGCACGTGAGAATATTTCGGGTCACACGATATCGTCTACGGGAGACCTCGGGTCAAAAGATGGCTAGGACATCGGTTCTCCGTGTCTTTCTCAGTCCCCCCAGACAAAGGTCAGAAAATTATCTTAAATTTGACTGTCACAACGTCTCTCTGTATCATTTCGAATTGATTATAAAACAGTCACCCTAATATACGCGCTATACAGTGTGAGATATTGAGGCTGTCGTTAAATGAGTGACAGATATCATTAATTACCGGGGCACGCGGTAGCGTAGTTGGTTCAGAAACTATGCTACAAGCGGGATGGTCGCGGGTTCGATTCCTGATGAGGTCATTTGATTTTTCAATTGACCTAATCCTTCCAGCCGCACTATGGCCCTGGGGTCGACTCAGCCTCTAACAGAAATGAGTACCAGGAATCTTCCTGGGGGCAAAAGGGGGCCGGAACGTAAGGCTGACAACCTTACCGCCATCTGTCAGCCGACTGTCTAGAATGGGAGTTTCGACGTCTCAGTTATATGGGCCTTCAAGGCCTGTTACAGGGAGAGCTTTACCTCTTTTCTTGCTTTTTATCATTAATCACCAGATTAAGTATACAAAATAATTGATTCTTCGGTTATTTTAAGATGTTGTTTCAAATGCATTGATTATGTAACGCGAAATGATAATTGTGAATGATGAATTGGGAACGAAGTGGAATGAAACTGCTGGCACATAGCACGCTCATGACCGTAGCATTTTAATACTGCTTTAGAATTCACCTACAGCTACTGATGATATGACATAAACGTCGGTCAGCATAGCCGGTCCAGGGAAAAGGGAATTCTGAATGGCATTAGAATTCATATACATCGAGTAAGATTTACGCAGTAGACTTACAATATAAATTCAGATAATATTTACTTCATGAGCTTCCAGTACAATGACTTTCTTTTATTGCTAGTGGGGTGGGACTAAGTCCCTTGCAATGCAGCCACTTCTGGCCTACTGTACCAGCCCCAGATGAGAGGTGAGGGTGATTGTGGAGCAATTGGTGGAATGAAGATTGACAGGGGAAACCGAAGTACTCGGAGAAAATCTGCCCCAGCGCCACTTTGTCCACCACAAATCTCACTTGACCAGACCCGGGATCGAACCCGGGCCGCCGCGGTGGGAAGCCAGCGACTAACCGCTTGAGCTATGGCGCGGCCCTCCAATACAACGATATAAAATTCTGTGCTTTTACTCAATACCAGAACATTGTAAATCGATCATCCTGATTGATGCCTATTGACAGAATATCGGAACATCGTAAATCGATTAGCCTGATCGATTTATAGTGACAGTTCATAATGCAATATATACTCCTATGTTGACCTTTGAGCAATATTTTGCAAACAGATTTCACACATATGTTCACATCAATCGCATGAGTAAGGCAAATTAATTAAAACTGATAAGATTAGAAAGTTAAACTGAGCACAAATAAGCCTTTAGGTAGTTAGGTACATTTTCAATCCACTTGACTCCAATGGTGCCGCTCGCTCTGTCTTTATTTCCTTAATCAGTACGTACATATCATATTTGAATTATGTCACACACTTTCCCTTTACAGAACTCTGACGCTCACACTGTGCGTAACAATGGTTCCTAATCTGTGGGCCGCAATCTCACATGGCGGGGGGGGAGGGGGGAGGCAAAGAATTTTGAGCCAAATCGCGCTGTGACAATATCTGTGATAAAACGACTAGAAGACCGGATATCTTGACATATCTTTCGCGGTTTTCCCAAGTACTAAAGGAACTAAAGACGCCAATTAGGCCAACCGTATCAGCATGGAAAGAATTTATAACTCTCGGTGACAATGTCACGATGGGTACAGGGGGAAAAATGGCCGGGGCGTGAAACTAACCACTCACCTCAAACTAGAGCCGAGATCAAGAAAATATGGATCTATACATCCACTCCCACATACGCCTTCATGGCGTCGTGCTTAGCTAGCGACAACTTTACTTTTTCCTTTTATTTCACTGGAGATAATGTCGGAAATTTTTTGAAATTCAGTCCCTCTTGATACTGCTGATCTTCCTTAAAGGCTTCATAACATTTCGTAGCCACGAAAACTTAAAATCGAATAAAAAATACTCACATCCGAAATCAAGATATTATCTTCGTCACTCATAGCAGGAAAATCATGAAACAGCAGAACCATTGCATTATCTCCGAGCCTTGATACCACACTAAGCCTCTCTCAAGGTTACAAAGTCTTGTCTCTGTTTGTCAGATGTCTGTAGGATAATTCTTATACATGAGGCTTCATTACAACAACCTATAAATATCACATAATGTATTATTTTCCTTAAAATAAATTAGAAATAAATGAATTAATTTTAAACGCGCAGTCTAACGGTTATAAACTAATTTCTTTGAAAAAAGTACAAAAAGTAAAGCTATCCCTGTACCAGGCCGTGAAAGCCCATAAGTAGATTCTAAAGAGCTCTGACGATGGTGTATAACACTCAGAATTAGTGGGTTTTCGGACTTTGACCATCGTCCTGTATTCTAGGTAGACGGCGTTACCGGTAGGCACTACAGATCTTCAATTTTTTTTCCATTTTTTCTATGCATTGGTGGTCATGAACTTGGTTTTGTTGACTAGGCTTGTAGCATAAATTTGTACCTCCTTTTCTGTCCTAGTTCTACGCCTGTGCATGCTCTATCACAATTTCTATTGCATATTGTCTTGTCGTCTCCCCCCGAATTAGCCTAGTCTCAGGCGACTAAACAGATGTAGTGAATCTGACAGGGGTTGTCCAGGGATTAAGGTTAGCTCTTTGTAAGGGAGCCAACTGAGTAGGTGTTTTCACCCCTCGTCTGAGGACGGAAACAGATCCAGTTTCCGAAACGTTGTATTTTCTAGTATCTAGAATACCGGACGATGGACAAAGTCCAAAAACCCAGTAATTCAGTAATTCTAATTTCTTGAAGAATACTGGGTTCTGAGATGATAAACCGGGTAGACTTCAGAACTTCACTGAAACTTCAGAGGAATGTGCTGCCTGAATCTTCAGGTAACTATTACTTCTACCTTGAAGACAGGAGCAACATATTCCTTCAAAACATCAGTAAACATCTATCAGAATTTTTATTCACTACTTTCAGTTCCTCGAACCTTGGAACTAACTGCAATCCTAGAAACCTTCATAAGTCAAAGGAATTTTACTTAAAAAACTTTTCAGACAGGGAACAATTTCATTTTTATTACAATTTAAAGTAAACAATTTACTAAGGGAGGCGCCTAAGTACATTCCAATTTAAAATGTGTACGTAGTAATTACTATTAAAACTCATTTATAAAATTCGCATTTACTTAAATTAATTGTCATTTATTTCTGAAGTGCCCTGAGGAAATCGCAAATTAAGTTGTTCAGAACACCAGATTGGTTACTTTGTTAAAAAAAGTCTCCGAAATCGCGTTTAAATTATGAGAATTTGGAACTGTTTTCAAAAATCCACTTGGGACGCTTTAATTATGTTAACATTCAATTAATTGCTAATTTTAATGTCTAAACACTGCTACTTAGAACTGAGCAAGCTCACGTATAAAACTTTATTTTTCATGAAATATTCACTAAAAAAATCACTCGTATACATATCTATTGGGTTATAAAAATTAAATTCTTATTCAGAGCTCATGAACACTGCCAAGCAACTATTTTAAAAATTCTTCAAAATTGTCAAAAACATTGAATATTTATCACCAACTACACAGGTTAATATGGAATATAAAATTTAGTTTATATTATTCCAACGAAATGACTGCAATACGTTTTCCCACAACGCCACGCCACGATGTTCAGCACAGCTCAAGCACCAGTCGGCAACTAAGTACAGTTCACACATATGAAATCCGCGATACGGCAAATAAGAATGGAGGAAAATATGCAGAACTTAGACATGCATCACGCCACGGTTCAGAACGGAGATGCCAATTAGCGTGAATAGTGTAATCATCTCTGTAGTTACCGCGAAAACTTATAATCCCACAGGCCAGTGTTTCTCAACCGGCGGGCCGCGGCCCCGTACCGGGCACTCGTCTTATAAAAACATTATTGGGCTGCGGTCTCACAAAGGTTGAGAACCACTGCCATAGGCTATGCGCTTTGTCCTAGGATTTGTGTTTCTGATAAATAAACGAAAAAACATCTTACCGTCTGTTTGAATCACAATATAAAAATTGTTCAAAAACAGATAAAATATAATACTACGAGTACTATGGATAGTTTGGTACCATAGCAAGGGATAAGGAACTGTTTCTCAGGGACAAAGATAGGGGAGATCATATGGGCATTGTGATGGTATGCTTTCTTTTCTGTTATCGATTAACTGAATGATTCTTACAATGAAAACAGGGGCAGTAAGTTCCCCCAAAACACTGATGCCCATTTACCAGACTTCACGGCGCAGAGACTGTAATCTTGACACTCAGCGCCGCGACGAATTCGAATCTTATTAATAATTTTTTTTTTTCGTTTGGCGCTACACCAACAATTTGGGCCCTGGCCTACCTCCATGAAACTCACCGTTTTACTTCGGTTTACTAGATCTTAGACATTTGGTAGGACTCCTTGGGCGGGTGATCAGCTCGTCGCAAGGCCTCTACCTGTACACAAACACAGGAAGACACACAAACAAACACTAAACATCCATGCCCTGAGTGGGATTCAAACCCATGATCCCGGTTTCCGAGCAAGCGAAGACAGTCTATGCCTTAGACCGCTCGGCTACCGTAACCGGACATGAATGATTAGTAAGTTTATTTTACAACGCGGTACGTGACATGTTAGTTTTGCGCTAACGCTCTACAATTATATCCGGGAGGTGCTCGGTTCGAATAACAGACCACATACCGGCTATACTGAGCTAGGTTTTCCGTATTTTCCCTCAATTCCTACAAGCAATTTCCGTGTAAGTGCCTCGATTATGTCTCGGCCGCTTCCTTTCATATCCTTTCCAATTCATAATTCATGGATCAACCTACCATTTGACTGTAACTACTCTAGACAGTGTTAAAGTAAAAAAAGTAAAGCTATCCCTGTACCAGGCCGTGAAGGCCCGTAGGGTTGTGAGACCTTGAGGGTCCCACACTATCTAGACAATCGGCTCAAAGATGGCGGTAAGGTTGTCAGCCTTACGCGCCGGCCGCTTTTTTTTTCCTTGGCACTACATCCCCAGTGGGCCTAGGTCTACCTCCATGAACTTCTCCGTTCACTTCGGTTTTTCTAGATCTTACACATTCGGTAGGACTCCTTGGGCGGGTGATCAGCTCGTCGCAAGGCCTCTACCTGTACACAAACACAGAAAAACGCATACACACAAACTAAACATCCATGCCCCGAGTGGGATTCGAGCCCACAATCCCGGCTTCCGAGCGAGCGAAGAGAGCGCATGCCTTAGACCGCTCGGCTACCGTGACTGGCCTGCCGCGCTTTACTCCCCAGGAAAATTATTTAATTAATTCCTGGTACTCATTTCTGTTAGAGGCTGAGTAAACCCCAGTGCAACAGTGCGGCTTACTTTACCTTACCTTACAAATGACTGACACGTGGGACTTTTCGAAACGTTTGAAGATAGTACGGAAAGTTACGAAGGTGAACTGGGTTTATAAACATTCTCTTGGCTCTGAGATGGACCACAACAAATTGTTTTTTAACGTCCCGTTAAAATGAAACTGCGCCATGGAAAAATACAGGACAGTTTTCAGTTGAACTGAGGAAGGATAAAAACAGTTGTATTAATCTTAAAATTTGGGTCAGGAACCACACATGGCGAGCCCGCATTCACACAATCATGACTTAAGTTACTCAGGGAAGGGCCAACCCAATTTAGCGTTAAGAGGTCTACTCATTCCATTGTAATGTCGTCATAGTTGTTTGTTTACAAGATCTGTATTTTCACCAGCCATGTTAGAGCTATAAACATTCAACATGAACCAGCAAGTGGGCTCAAGCATAACGCTTCTAGCTTACATTCTGACGTTGGGCGGTTCGAATCTCGGTTGTGACACTAAGCTGACTAGTTTCTCGTGGTCTTCCTCAGTCTTGTCTAACAAAGGCCGGGCTGTTATATCAAGTTAGGCTATGACCTTTTTCTTCCATATAATTTCCAATTATTTATTCAATAATTACCCCACTATCGTCTGAATTACAAACGACGTCGTTAAACAAATCATAAATAAATAAATACAATAATCATCTCTGACTCTGGAAACGTTGGAAATATCAGTTGAGAGATAAAGAAACTGCTTCGAATTACACATTTTTTGCAAGTGCGTTATTTTTTATGGGGGGGAGTGGAGTATCTCACTCACTTGCACATACAGACCGACTGTTGCAATGCTAATCTCACTAATTTCGTTTGCTATAATTTTCAGGCTATCAGGCCACACTTCTATATAACGAGCTTAGACAAAATGGCGGTCATGGCATTCGCATTATGGTTATCATTTATCTCTGTGAATCTGACCAAAACCAGACTCAGCTAGTCTGTCTCTCAAGTTCGTTTATTATATAAGAATTGAAGCATAAAAAGTTTTGCGTTATTTGTGCATTTCATAGCCTTGTAATTTCGGAGAATCGTGACAAAGCAGTGCAATTCATTAGTAGTCTGAAGAGGGATAAGACGGCTGGGATCTACAGGGATTGCACGTCACAGACATCTGCCACACACACATAAAGCAGGTGGCCGTGGCACGCGCCGTAATTTCCTGACGAACACTTCTAACGAACACGGAATACAAATGTTTTTGTTTTTTTTCAATCTCCATCCTCGCATCTTAAGGTTGTCATATACCGAGTGTTCAAAAACCCCCCAAATTCAGTAGCCATGATTTATGTAATATGACGAAGAGAGTATTAGCTAGTCCAGGCCTGACGCGATCCTTTGAGCTCATGTCACGAGATCTCGGCTCTCAAGAGGTCCTTCCAAGACAGAACAAGCGGGAAAGTTAAGAAATGTGTATCGGGCTAATAAACAAAACAATTGTATCTAATCTCTACTTAATGTAGAATGCGGTGAATTGAGATCAAATTGTAATACGTTTACTAGTAAGAGAAGTCAGTAAGTGTTTACATTGCTCACATTTACAACCCACCCTTGCTACGGACTTGATCTTCTATCGAAGAGGTCCTATTCTTATTGATTCTAAATGAGAACAGGCCAGAGGTCTTAATTGCTGGCAGCTTAAATAAGAACAAATAAATTTAACAAATGACACATGTACAGAAAATATCGACTCATGAAATAAAAATAATGTCTTAAGGACTCGTAGTTTCAGAATTCATTCTGAATAGAAACAGACCAGATGACGTAGTCAATGGAAAGGACAAGATTTATGTTAAACCGTATTTATTTGTTGGACGACTTAAATTTTCATTGATGAAATAACATTCGTCATAGTTCCACACTTCCTGACAACAGCAAAGGTGGAAATTGTATACTAAGTAGAAACATTTCCCAAATGCACCGTCTGCTGTTTCTTCGGTTTCACAGGCCTCGCTGTTAATGGAATGCAGATGTCAGGAAACCAGAATAGACATGCCATGCTGCATAGTGCCGTACATTTACCACCATTTTAACCATAAAGTTTGTCTGTAAGACGCTTTTACTATAAATCCCAACAAGATGATCGTCTTACTGTCATCGTTTTGGTGTTTCTAGGTCTCGTCAATTCTCCTCCTGGTAACGATACGCCAA
The DNA here is from genome assembly GCF_002891405.2 of Cryptotermes secundus. Classification (NCBI taxonomy): domain Eukaryota; kingdom Metazoa; phylum Arthropoda; class Insecta; order Blattodea; family Kalotermitidae; genus Cryptotermes; species Cryptotermes secundus. The sequence goes on from NW_019729223.1 coordinate 867,215, forward strand.
ATGGGGCCAAAGGCGATGTCTATTCTCATTTCTACTCCACTTTATCCTTACCCTTGCATCTCTTCAATTACATTTGTAACTTTCATTCTTCCTCTGACTTCAGGACGGACTAACGCAGGGCCACCTAGTACCGGTCTCAAACTCTAAATGGGCTACTTCTAGATTCTGTGATTCATTTGGTTTAGAATCCAAATTTCATTACCATAAAAAAATTCTGCTCTTCATGTGATGTTATGTACTCACTTACCCATGGAGCTGAGCCCTTCTGGAGAAGCCGCCAATTGTGCAGCTACTCAAGAATTTCACAGCATTTTATGGAACCCGAAGGTTCATTACGGTGTTCACAGGAGCCCTCCACTGGTCCCTATCCTGAGCCAGATCAATCCAATCAATACCATCCCATCCTATCTCTCTAAGATCCATTTTAATATTGTCCAGCCACCTACGCCTTGGTCTTCCCAGTGTATGTACATATGTAATTTTTATCGTCAACGCAACAGTACTTTATCATTTATTTATTTATTTACATAGCACGCACTGCATGTTTAGACTTCAAACGGGTCATCTTCAGGTGCTGCAAGTTTCTCACGTACCATAAATAAATAATACAGTACTGTTGCGTTGACGGTAAAATTGTGTATGTTCATGGTACATATGCAACAGGAGTCAATCCTTAAAACAGATGTTAATTTGTTATGAACCGACGTTACGTAACAAAATGTCTTATACCATTTATGTTATTGCACGCTCCTAACTCCATGTCATTTTGTTTCCACAGCTCTGAACTCAGGTTTCCGGGGCAAATGACATGAGATACTTCCTTGAGAAACGTTTCACTCTTCTTATTTCGTGCACTACATAGATTCTCTAAGAGTGTTTCAAATAAATCCCACTTGACCAGACCCAGGATCGAACCCAGGCCGTCGCGGTGGGAAGCCAGCGACTAACCTCGACTAACCGCTTGAGCCATGGCGCGGCCATGCCGAATGTACTTTCTTTGCAAGTCTTACAGTTTTCGAGATATTCAAACAAAACAGATGTTATAAGTATATTTTAGAATGTTCATACCCTTGAACCATGGCCTTGAGAACACAATCGTAGTTCAAGGAAACATAAGAAAGTCTTTAAAGAGTTTAGACGGTGTTAACACTGGATCTGTTCTACTCTTTCAAAGCGGTACTCTGCTGTGGTATGGCTTGCTTGCATACATGCAACAAGTTGCATTTCATTTGGCCGCACCATAGCTCGGGCGGTTGGTCACTGGCTTCACACCACGGACGTCAGTGTTCCAGACCGGGTCGGGTCATGTGGGATTTATGGTGGAAAAAGTGGCGCTGGGGCACATTTTATCCGAGTACTTCGGTTTCCCCTGGCAATCTTCACTTCACCAATTGCTCCACAATCACCATCATCTATCATCTGGGGCTGGTACAACAGGCCAGTAGTGGCCACAGTACCAAGTGGACTCAGTCTCACCTCACTAAGAATAATAATATATAATAATACATTTAATTTCCGTTTAGTATGTGTAATAACAGAAAGCACTGACGCATTCATGACATTTGTAAGTTATATGTGAATATAATGCTTGTTGCATTAGCTTGTTGCAGTCTCAATTGTTAAGTTTGCAGTGAATATTTTTACAATCTTTTTTTCTTAAAACCAAGGAAGGTAGAGTTCAGCTTCCTTTAAAGTAGGGAGTAATATTAGACAAATATAAAACTAAATCAAATTCGCCCGACATTGTTTCTATGCCAAACACGATGACAAATTTTGTCGAAATTACTTTGGTAATTTTGGAGATGAAGCACAGGAAGGGTGGGATGATAAACACGATCTCTTCATCATTCGTTCATGATCTGTAAATGTCACTTAACAAGAAGACAACATTACAGAGGCGTCAGGTAACAAAGACAGTAATCTACGTTGTGATAACATCGAGTTTTGTGACCTCTGTTCGGAATATTTTGCGCTGAAAAGCCATAAGTACGAACTACTTCTTGGAAACTCCCTGTGATTTACAGTAAGCTTAACAAGCGCACAGCCTGCAGACTGTGTCCGTGCGACTACTTCAGATTTCACTTTGGGGGTGTGCAAAGCCGCCGACAATCAGTCTCATCCAGAGATTCCAATCAAAAACACTAAGGGCAATTGCAGACGCGCCACGGTATGTGAGCAACTTTACACTCCATAACGACCTATAGACACCCTTCGTCAAAAATGAAATAATAAGAGTGGCTGAAAGGTAAAAAAAACCAAAGCGTAAACCATGACAACGTATTAATAGAAGAGCTATACGCCAACGGTCCAGTGACAAGAAGACTGAAGAGAACATGGCCCCAAGACATCATCAATCAATAAAACACTCGAGGCTAAGAAGGGAACACATATCATAAGACACGGTTTACACTGAATATAAGAAAAACGATCCCATAATGGAAGAACCACACGCCAGTTTTAATTAAGACACATAAGATGAATAATCTTAACAAGTTTTAGTGTGTGTAAATTTATTATAGTCGACAAATACGCACTTTTTAAATAATTTTAAAAAGATTTATAAAGGCAAGCAATGAAATAGATTAGCGTAATTAGGGCACCTGATGATGGCACTATGTTGCCGAAACATGTCGTGAAGTAACAGGTGAAATTGAGTGCACTACAAGACGGCAACTGTATACACATCAATGGAAGAAAATAGACTACGTGTAGGAGAAACATCACTGGATGATTCCCTCGCAAGCCAACCACCTACAACACATTTACTTACTACTCTAAAATGATGTAGATTGTAAATAAGCATAATAAAAAAAATATCGAAAAAAATAACTTCCTCACTACTGAAACAGAAAAATTATCAGCACGTTTGCGAGAAAATTAGATATATTCTCATAATTTTCAAAAACTAATTTCAATGCGCCGATCACAGTGGCCGCGCGGTCTAGGACATGAACCGTCTTCGCCCACTCAAACACTGGAGTCGTGGGTTCGAACGCCACTCAAGGCACGGATATCTGTATGCGTTTATTCTTTGTGTTGTTCTGTGAGTAGGTAGAGGCCTTGCGACTGGCTGATCCCCCATCAAATGAGTCCTACCGACTGTGTATAGGATTAAGAAATTTAAAAAGCGGCCAACGTTCAGCAAAGGACTCTAGAGCCATAAACAGAGACAGAGAGAATATGCAAATGTTGCGGTGTCTTTATTATTTTAACACCTGACTTTACACACGCGAATACAGCATAAAGCAGGTCAGAAAAACATCACAGAATTTCTGTTTAAAGAGACGCTACAGAACTGTTAAGTGATTGGTTTTTCTAGTACTTCTTCACACAGATGAACTCATCTTAAAGAAAGTGGGCGTTGGTAAGTTATTTCCAGAACTTTCTATTTATTGCTGATGCTCTTGGAAAAGCTGATTTAGGGCAAACACCATAAATTCAAAACGTTTGTTTGGAATTTACAGGCCGCTAGGACACGTTGCAGGACACGTAAGTTCGACTCTACATACAGGGTACAGACTGTCTGAAGGAAATAAATCACACATTCTTAAAACGATAAGGCGGCTTCATACAGGAGCTGCGCGGTAGGGCGTGAATACGGTGCAATGCGAATCAAATTCCTTATTTTCGCCCATTTCGTTTGCTGATGTCGTTAACTGTAAAGTAAAAAAGAAGGGGCAAATATGCCCTTGGAATTGGCACTGTAAGTTGCTATTCGTTTATATTTGAGATTTGTCTGCTGTCTAGGTATACTTATATGACGTATGAGAAGTAAATCGGTCGGTAGATTCTGAAGTATGAGAATTAAATTGGTCAGTAGATTTCGACGTATGAGAATTAAATCGGTCGGTAGATTCTGAAGTATGAGAATTAAATTGGTCAGTAGATTCTGAAGGGCTCTAACGATGGTGTATAATACTTAGAATTACTAGGCTTTTGAACTTCGTCCATCGTCCGGTATTCTAGAAAACTAGTTTTTAGCAATTCGTGGTAATTTTTAGTAATTCTAAGAAATTGGTCGCTGTTCTGTGCTGAAATTGGTGACAATGGAAAACGTGCGTAACTACAAAACCTAGGAATGTTGTGTGAAGTATTCTATGCAATTCAGTTTGTGTTACGATTGCAGTGTTTAGTTGGAGCAGTGTTTGTTGAAACGTGAAGAAAAAATAAATTTGCTCAGAATTTTCAGTGGGATCGCTGGAAGAAATCGAAGTTTCGGAAACGGTCGCCCAAAGAACCAAACGGGTTAAATTTTCCAGTGGAAACTTCAGTCTCCGAGGGTGGAAAAGAAAGATTCGAATTTTGAAAACACACAGCCAAACCAGGCTCATATGAATTTCTTTATACCAAAGAAATAATCTAGCATCAATTTGTTCGGCGAGAATAAACACTAAAACGACCATTCAGCCTTTAGGATTTACAATGTTGGCAGCATATAAGGGTACTCATGAATTCATATAACTTTTGCGAGAGAAGTGGATGTTGCTTCCTAGCAATGTGTTTTTCAACGCGGCACTTTAGGGTAAAGCGACTTTAGGCTATGAAACAACAACAATGTCCGAAATATATCTTAATCGCCTGACGTGTAATTCGCCAAACAGCATATCGGAAGAGTTCTTGCTTTGTAGAGATCAGAAGGTACTCTCAGGACAGGAAAATCAAGTTGATGGGAGTAAAACCTGGTACATAATTTCGGTAACATTGAATAGGCATGCCATAGGTCAGGCGGTGAGTTGCTGGCTTCCCACCGCTGCGGCCCGGGTTCGTGTCCAGGTCAGGTCATGTGGGTTTTGTGGTAGACAACGTGGCACTGGAGGTTTTCTCATTCCATCATCTCTTCCAAATTCATCATCTATCATCCGGGGCTGGTGCAACAGGCGAATTAGTGGCCGCAGTACGAACTGAACTGTCTACCCCACCCCCAAGAAAATAAAACTAAACATTTTGAACGATAACTACTCATAAGCCCGAGAAGAATCCGGTTGATAACATTAAGATGAATCTTAGTGATAAGAATTGGATGGCTCTGACTCACGACCGTATCTATAGCTGATTTTGAATAAGCGATGTTAAACATACTGGTAGTGATATTACAGTGTTGGGTCAGTGTATCCCTAGAATTACTGACTGCACTTTAGCCTCTGTACGTAACGTGTCAAAGTACGCACCTGTCTGCGCCGTTCCTGTGTGCAACTGCTCCTTCAATTTGTAGCAATTCAAAGATTCCAGCAGGGGAGCCAGGAAACTATCGTGAAGGAGACCTCCAAGCATTTAAACGAATAAATAACTACAGCTGAGAAAACATTCTATTTGTGACGGATAAGCCAGAACATAACGCCCATAATGAACTCTTTATTTCGAATATCATCTAGTAGAACTTTATCGACTTCTCTGAGTACACTTCATAGACACTTCCGTGAAAATCTCAAATCTCGTATTATCTATCTATCTATCTATCTATCTATCTATCTATCTATCTATCTATCTATCTATCTATCTATCTATCTATCTATCTATCTATCTATCTATCTATCTACCTACCTACCTACCTACCTACCTATCTATCTGTGGCTTTACAGCCCTTTGTTGGGCCTTGGCCGCTTGTTCAGTTCTTAATTCTGTACACAGTCGGTAGGACTCCTTGAACGGGGGATCAGCCCGTCATAAGGCCGCAACCTACACACAGAACACCACAAAGACAGAATAAGCGCACAGAGACATCCATGACTTGAGTAGGATTCGAACCAACGATCCCAGCGTTCGAGCGAGCGAAGACAGTTCATGCCTTACACCGCGCGGCCACTGTGATCAGCCAAATCTCATACACTTTACTTAGATACAAGGTAAAATTTGGCCGCGCCATAGCTCAAGCGGTTAGTCGCTGGCTTCCCACCGCGGCGACCCGGGTTCGATCCCGAGTCTGGTCAAGTGGGATTTGTGGTGGAAAAAGTGGCGCTGGGGCAGGTTTTCTCCCAGTACTTCGGTTTCCCCTGCCAATCTTCATTCCACCAATTGCTCCACAATCACCTTCACCTATCATCTGGGGCTGGTACAATAGGCCAGAAGTGGCCGCAGTACAAGGGACTTAGTCCCACCCCACTAGCAAAGAAAGAAATAGATACAGGGTAAACGTAGATTTATCCCTGGGTATAACTAGGTAAGAGCCGATCACAGTGGCAGCGCCATCTAAGGCATGAACTGTCTTCGCTCACTCGAACGCTGGGATCGTGGGTTCGAATCCCACTCAAGGCATGGATATCTGTGTACGTTTATTGTGTGTGTAGGTAGCGGCCTTGCGACGGGCTGACCCCCCGTTCAAGGAGTCCTACAGACTGCCAAGGCCCAGCAAAGGGCTACAGAGCCAGAATAATTAGTTCAGTACCATGTCCTGAAGATGTAGAGGGAAGGTTCATTACTGTGTACACATAAGCCTTCCACTCCCTTTATTAGGTCCGATTATACCCATTTTCCTTAGTCGTTTATCCAAAGGCTCCGACAAAGTCCGAGGTCCTCTGTAACACTTCGTAACACGATTATTTTTTACGCTGAGCTCTTAGCCCTACGCCCACTTAAGCAGGAACCAGCTACGATGGGTCGTAGGACTATTTACTGTTACCTCAAAGGACACCTCTTCAAACTGAGACTAAGTAATAGTCCAACTTGTGAGAGGTGTCAAGAAGACAATGAAACAGCCACACATTTCCTGTGCGAATGGGAGGCCTTAGCTTATTTAAGATTGCGTCACTTGGGTCAATACTTTATGGAACAAAGTGACTATTTCGACGCCCCCACGTACAAAATCCTGCGCTTCATTCGAAGCGTAGTATTGCTGAGGGGATAATCAAAAGGGGAAGCACAATAGATCACTGTGGTCGCGGTGCAAGGGCCAATAAGGCCCACCCTTTATACATTCATTCATTCATAGCCCTACGCCCAACCTCCAAGATGGAGGACCATCATTTATCGTCTGTCCGTGACTGCTTATTCAATATACTCGCTGATACTCTCCGTCCGCAACTAGGGGACGCCCCATGCCGTGGTGACAAGGGATCCACTTTGTGTGTTACTAAGATAAAAGTTGACCGATGCAGTTTCCGTTTGACATTCCACGATACATTTATCAAATAGCACATGCATGTAAAGCAGGACAACAATCCGCCCAGTTTCTGGTCCGCATTCCACTACAAATTCTCCTGATGCTTCAGAGCCTTCATAACTTGTGTGTGCCAACTGTCAGCAGCTGTTCGAATTGTTCCACACATGGTCAAGGACAGGAACTATAAGAGAAAACATCAGAGCCTTGCCTTCTGCGCGGGTGTTCCTTTTAAAACAAGAAAAGGAGGTCAATGCTACCATAAAATTAAATGTCATAAAATATTACGTGTGTTCACCGTATTATCAAGTACGGCGGAATATGACGCACACTTCACTATGTTCCAACATTTAGCTGTAACCAATCAGAAGGCTTATATTGGAATATTAAATCATAGTAGGCCATGGGTTATCTGCTACGTGTTTTATTATGAAATCATCCATAACTTTCAAACATGATGTGCAGCGAAAATGGCAGGACTGCAGGCAGCTTGAGCTGTGAATACGAAGGGTGGGGCTTAGTGACGTCTTCAAGCTTATGACACTTTATTCGAATCACACTGGATATCACTACAATTTTCTATTATAGTCCTGATTACTTATTCACTTACTCATGGAGCCGAGCCCTTCTTGAAGAACCGCCAATTCTGCAGCCACTCAAGAATTTCCCAGCATTTCATGGAACCAAAAGGTTCATTACCGTGTTCACAAGAGCCCTCCACTGGTCCCTATCCTGAGCCAGATCAAGCTAATCCATACCATCCCATCCTATCTCTCTAAGATCCATTTTAATATTGTCCGCCCACCTACGCCTTGGTCTTCCCAGTGGTCTCTTTCCTTCCGGCTTTCCCACCGATATCCTATATACATTCCTCTTCTCCCCAATTCATGCTACATGCCCTGCCTACCTCGTCCTCCTTGACTTGATCATTCTAATTATACACGTACTTGGGGAAGAGTACAAGTTATGAAGCTCCTCATTATGCCGTTTTCTCCAACCTCCGGTCACTTCATCTCTCTTCGGTCCAAATATTCTCCTCAACACCCTGTTCTCAAACACCCTTAGTCTATGTTCCTCCATTAATGTCAGAGACCAAGTTTCACACCCATACAGAACCACAGGCAAAACTAGTCCTGATTAAATGTTGTAAATAAGATTTCATTTTAGCGTAAATTTGACAAAACATAACAAAATATTTGAGAATACCTTAGAACTATTTCAGGACATGAACATGTACATGAGTCAGCGAGTGTTTTGAGCACCTGATAGTTGCACATCTGAGCTAATCAAGAGATTTTCCGGTTAGGGAACCCGAAGTTTACAGAATACATCACAGAAATCTATGCTCAGTCGGTTTTATCCGGACTATAACCCTACGCCGTATTTATGTATATCCGTATTATTCTTCCATTTACGTCTAGATTTCTCAAGTGGTCTCTTTTCTTGAGGTTTTATGTACGCACTTCTCATTTCTCCCATGTGATACATGTCCCATACACATTCCTTAATGTTTAAGGAAATACTGAGTAAACTGAAAGTGTACTGGAAGGGTATTTTAGGTCTGAATATGATGATCAATTTCTGTTATTTTCACTTCATTATGGAGTGCATTTTAGAGAAACCGAGAAGCCGATCCTCTGATACTGAATGTGAATTTCGTAGAAGTAAGCCTACACATACGAATTATTATTTATGATTTCTTCAACTTTTGTTTTCTACAACATATTATCAGAGTCCTTGAGCACGATGAAAGTATATTAAATTTGAGGTTTTTATGGCAGTAAAGATTCATAACGTGTTCTTATGGACTATAAGACCGAAAACCCTGGCAAATAGCACAAAGTTTTTCAGAAACATTGGCACCCATCTAGCAGATTACATGGTGACATAACCCAGAAGATCACGTATTTCAGGGTTTAAATGCCGATTCAAATTTAGCGAGAACGCTGTTCTGGAGCCGTTATTTTTAAATTATCAAGTACTTAGATCAAGAATGGTAGAGCTATTCGAATTAAATTGGAAGTTCACTTATAATCCCACATGAAATATGTTGTAAATGTATCTTCCAGAATTAAACAGTAAAGTACACTCCGGATTAGTTACAACAGCTGTAACCTAACAATGCATTATTAATATCACCCTCCCTCCCCTCCCACAGCAAATGCCCTACAGCTAACCTTCTCTGTCTTGGCGTACACATTGGTCACCTATACAGCAAAGTGATGGTTTCACCTCACAGGAATAGATCAACAGCTCAGTGCCTAAACGATGCCGGGGTTCGAGTCTCTAAACGTTTCTTTCTGAATCTGTCATGGCTGCCACTAGTGAATGCTAAATTCCTCCGTCTCATGACCGTCTCCTAATTTTCGAAAATCCGAACTCCATCTCCCTTCACAGAGAAGTTTCTTTTATAATTTTAAGTAATATTATCGAAACAATTTCGGTAAATTTATTCACTTCGTCCAACGAATTGTATGCACAATTTCGCACTGAATACATTAATTCTAGTTGGAAGATACGGCCAGAAATAATGAAGAAGCGAACTATTATTTTTTTATTGCTAGTGGGGTAGGACTAAGTCCCTTGTACTGCGGCCACTTCTGGCCTACTGTACCAGCCCCAGATGATAGGTGAGGGTGATTGTGGAGCAATTGGTGGAATGAAGATTGGCAGGGGAAACCGAAGTACTCGGAGAAATCCTGCCCCAGCGCCACTTTGTCCACCACAAATCCCACTTGACCAGACCCGGGAAGCTGGGAAGCCAGCGACTAACAGCGCGGCCACGGAATACATTACATCCTGGTAGACTTGAAAGGATTCTGACGATGGTGTATACTGTACTTCTTTTGGCTTATTTTGGACTTCACCCATCGTCCGGTATATAAAGGACAAAAAAGCACGACGTTTCGGAGACTGGATCTGTCTCCGTCTTCAGGCGGATAGGGAAGGTTTAACCTACTCAGTTGGGCCCCTTAGAAAGAGCTAGTCTCAATCACTGGACCAGTGATTGTGACCTTCCCTATCCACCTGAAGACGGAGACAGATCCAGTCTCCGAAACGTCGTGTTTTTTTTTGTCCTTTATATACCGGAAGATGGGTGAAGTCCAAAATAAGCCAAAAGAAGTACATTACATCCTGGTTGGAAGATACCGCCACAAATAATGAAGAAGCGAACTAAGTTTCACATTAATAAGTCATTAGTTACATAAGATATTTAAATTGATGTTTTAAATGTTAAACTGCTTCTGTACTATGTACGAGCCGGTCAGATCTTACCTTTATTCGAAATCGCGTTTATCGTCAAGGCATCGCGTCCTTCTCCCATTTGGTTCCCTCAGGACCCGTAACCCAGCATCCCGAACGTAAAGAACCAGGACACAAGGATCTGTACTTTAAGTGAACAGCCTACCAACTAGGTAACCAGACAACCGACCAATCAACCATCTCTTTCAGTTACTCGGTCCCTCCGTCACACGTTTCCTGTTACGCGTTCTTCCCCGAGCAGCCAAGGGCCATTACACTGTTCACTATGAGTCTGTGTTATCTTTTCGTTTCAGAAAATTGTTCCCGACTTCTATATTCACTTACCACAAGTAAATGTAAACTTGTCCTCGGCATACAGCATGCTTAAAGATACAGCTCCGTGCATTAGTAACCTTTGAAGAACGAAGATTCGTCTAAACCATACTTAAAAAAAACAGTGCCTTCCTTCGCAGAAATCACATTGCACCTACATTATAAAGACCATCCGGTTAATGCTGTCAAAAGAAAAACGATGCTTGTTATGAAATTCGCATGGAACAAAGCTGTCTGGTAAAAACGATGAAGCTTATATACTAGACGCAAGTTACCATTATGCTCTAAAGCAGTGGTTCTCAATCGTTGTGAAGCCGTGGCCGGCGGTAGATAAATACTGCTCTAAAGGTTTAACTCCGACACTTAGACGAAAATTGGTCAGCGCGTCTCTATCCAGCTGCTCTTCCTCACGTTAACCATTGGATAAATACCAGTAGAGTTCTACAGCCAGCCTCGTCTCTGGCGCAGATGAAAGTTATGCCCCTCAAGTAGACCTAGGCGGTCATTTTAATGACTAATTCTCAGCTGATCTTTGAAAGTAATAACATAAAAATATCTGTAGTCATAAAATAAATCTCTTGAGCCGGGATAGCGCAGTCGGTACAGTGACTGGCTACGGGCTGGACGACCGCGGGGTCGGAGTTGGAGTCCCGGTAGGGTCAAGAATTTTCTCTTCTTCAAGTCGTTCAGACCGGCTCTGGGATCCACCCAACCTCCTATCCAATGGATACAGGGGGTAAAGCTGATGCTCACCTCCAGCTAGTGCCGAGGTCAAGAAAATGTGGATCTATACATCCACTCCTCCACATGCCTTCATAGCGCAGTGCATAATTAGTTAAGCACAGGGACAACTTTATCTTTTTACCTTTTACGTTATTCTAAACAGCTTTAGCTTCGTTTTAACGGCTAAACCACAATTTAATTTTCATTCCAGTTAAAGCTACTGGCGTCATCAATCTGAATTTCAAAATAGACCAACACCGTTTACCTCTCATCCGGACGTTCTAGCGACAGAACTAACTTTGGCCAAACTAAATGATTCACGAATGAAGACTGTGTTACGTTACAAAGATAAACCACGTCGTAATTACGTCACTTAATGTAATATTTAACCTTGATCAACAGGCGTATTCAAGCGGAGTTTGTTTAGTTGGATCTAGTGAGATGTGTCAGACCCTGGGTAAAGAGAACCGAGGCATGAAACTTCTGTCTCGAGGGCTTGCATGTGTGCTACAGAAACTCCTGCGAAACTTGGTGCACCAAGGGAAATACTAACGTGGTCCTATGCTACTCTATGCTCAAACGCATAAGTAATCAAGTAATTCTCTTTCTGGGGGCCACATTAAACACAAAATAACTTGCCAGAAGACACTGGCAAGAAGGGTGTGGTCTATAGCGTGAACAGTAGAGTCCAACGCTTCTCCCGCCGAGTTGAGCCGACACTTCACTGTTAAGCTGTATATAAATTTTATTGCATCAACTACTCGTACTTTCATTAGATCACAAAAAGAACCGAGGAATATAGAAGATAACATTAAACTGGATCACAAGAAAATTGTGACAATGTGAGCTGGACGGGGAGGGGAGATAGCGGAAATTATATAACGAGAAATATAATAATTGGTACACGCCTAATATTGTGAGGATAGCCAAGCAATGAAAACTGAATGGACTAGACACGTAGAATTCATGATAGAACGAGATACGTATACATAATTTTGGTCGTAAAATCTATAGGAGGAAGACTAACTGAGGAATCTAGTTGTGGATGGAAGGATCTGAGAGAAACAGGATGTGAATTGAGAGCTGGATTCAACTGGCTCAAGACAGGGCCCAATTGAGGGATTTTGTGAACACGGTGATGTTCATTCGCTCTTTAAAATAATTACTGAGGGTTGCATAATATATCATGTTGCAAATATAGTCCCTATCACGTATTGTGTTATTTTTAGAAGTATGCTTTTAGCCTGCTAGAATTCTTTCATTAGCCCGAGCGTCTGTTCAGCCTTTCGATACATGTACCCTCCTCCTTTCTATTTATACCAAGCCCCCTTGAAGCATAGACACAGGCTAACAAACACACACAAAATCTTAATATACATCCAACCTGTATATGCAAGAAATTCATAATAACCGAAATAGCTCTAAAGTAACTATGGAACTTTAAATAGATTTTATGATAGACAAACTGGATTTCCTTCCCTTGGTTCGGAGAACAAAAATATGAAACTATCTTACGTAAATATTACTTTACACTGGCCAGAAGAAACAAGCAATGTGCATATTTTAACGAAACATCTAACGGGGATTATGGATACAGAAGTGTGAAACCGTATCGAGAACCATACAAATTAATTCTCCAGATAAAAAGCTGAGAACTTCTGTTCATTTTGCTCGTCATTTTGTCTGCGCGCGCATTCTAAAGTCTGAGGATAAGACGGAGCGTCTGTGGGGGACCAATAACAGACAAAATCGTGGTGAAACGTCATTTGTTCGGCTCGAAAAAGAAATCCGTGAGACTTAACGAGCTCGCAGGCAAAGGAGAGCGAGAAGGAGCGTTGTGGCCGGCCTAGACACAATTCGCAAGAAAATAACGTCTATCTTCTTCTCCACGTTACCAATTCGCTCATGTACAGATGCAGCGGTGTCGCTCTGAAAGAGATATTTGTTATGAAAATTTGTATTGTAAGCTCTCATTAATCAAGTCAAGGAGGATGAGGTGGGCAGGGCATGTAGCACGAATGGGGGAGAAGAGGAATGCATATAGGATGTTGGTGGGAAAACCGGAAGGAAAGAACCACTGGGAAGACCAAGGGGTAGGTGGGTGGACAATAGAGAGATAGGATTGGATGGTATGGATTGGATTGATCTGGTTCAGGATAGGGACCAGTGGAGGGCTCTTCATGTCTCCTGTATAGATATATTTTCCTCGGCTCATGACATGACTTTGACTTGATCTCAGCCTGCAGATGCAGGTAAGAGAAGGGGCAAAGGAAATTTCCGTGCGACGGAGCTAAAATTGTCTTGCGGATTTTGAATCACCAGACTGCGAGACTCTAAATGTTCTGCACCACAGGTGTTTGGAGGGGGATTCAAAAGTGGGGTGCGACGGAGAGGGGTCTGTGTCATCAGTAATACCAAGAAAAAGAGAGACAGAAAACAACATACAAATACATGAGTGCTAGGTGACGGAACTAATAATAGACTCAACTGCGGTTCTTGCGCATAAGTAAAGCCAGGAAAACCAGAAATTGCTTGAATAATACTGTCTTCTGGGTTGTATCGCAATGTAGTTCGGAGACCGCCCCACGTTTCGAGGGAACATTTAGCCTCCATCTTCAAAATGCCTCCTTCTCCTACTGGTTTCGTGGGCCGTGCCATAGCTCAAGCGGTTAGACACTGGCTTCCCACCGCGGCGGCCCGAGTTCGATCCCGGGTCTGGTCAAGTGGGATTTGTGGTGGACAAAGTGGTGCTGGAGCGGGTTTTCTCCGCGTGCGTCGATTTCCCCTGCCAATCTTCATTCCACCAAATTCTCCATAGGCTACAATAGGAAAATCAGTGGCCGCCGTGCCGAGTGGACCCAGTTGGACTCCACCCCCCACTAAGCGAGAAATATTGGTTTCATGCTTGGTTTACTCTAAGGCCCTGTTTCTCCAAAACTCCGGCCATCTCCGAACTACACGGCCTTAAAACCTGGAATATCTCACTCTTCCCAGCTGTTCCCGTGAAAACTTCGAGTCCAACAAGCGACTACGTGCTGACAACAAAGAAAACTTCTTGCTCCGTGTCTGGCGGAATCAAAACACGTTGTGTGACGATGTATGCCTTTTGCGTTCACGTTTCTAATCATATTCAAACAGGCAGTTGTGGACTTTAGAATTTACTCGTATCATACAAGTGCAAACGTTCGCTCTGACAAGACAGTTGCCTACTTGAGAAAGTAGAGCGCTTCGGACAGTTGTACGCAAGATGCACATAAAATATATATTTGACCTGACGAGATATGACAGCTACCATTTCGATCTGCGTCATAATCTGTTTCGCCCAGCAGTTGGTCGCTCTAACGCACGCTGGTGTCCTCGGGATTCCTATGGTGGAAAGTAACCTAACAAGAAATGATGTGTACTTTACTGTTTAACGCCAGTTACTCCAAAAGTAGCAGGTCATGTGATCAAAATGTAGAGCATAAAGTACGGTGTAAGCGTTTACTGACGATATGCCAAGCTTCGTGATTTTAATAACTCAAATGTAAAGGTAGAAGGGTAACGCTGTCCCTGTGCTCAATTAATTAAAAACCACGAAACGAATACATATTGGGGTGTAGAGGTATAGCTCCATCACTGTTGGCCTCGACACCAGATGGAGGTAAGTGGTCAGCGTCACGCCTCGGCCGCTTCACACCTAGGAGAAAGTCAGGTACCTACTGTACAGGAGGCCGGATGGGCCCGAGAGCCGGGCTGGACGCTATAGAGAAGAGAACAATTTCTTGCCCTTACCGGGAATCAAGCCCCGGCCGTCCAGCCTGTAGCCCGACGATACGCCGACTGAGATACCACGTCTCCTCTACAATTAGTCATGATGTCTAAAATTAATTAAAATATTTTAAAATAAATGCCCCAAATCCACTCCTGAACTTTTTTTATTGCTAGTGGGGTGGGACTAAGTCCCTTGTACTGCGGCCACTTTTGGCCTATTGTACCAGCCCCAGATGATACGTGAGGGTGATTGTGGAGCAATTGGTGGAATGAAGATTGGCAGGGAAAACCGAAGTACTCGGAGGAAACCTGCCCCAGCGCCACTTTGCCCACCACAAATCCCACTTGACCAGACCCGGGATCGAACCCGGGCTGCCGCGGTGGGAAGCCAGCGACTAACCGGTTGAGCTATGCCGCGACCTAGTACTCCTGAACTTAGCAACGGTCTATTTACATTGAAGGGCTCAACTTCCAATTCTCTGTCTCCTGAGCCTCAATTCGCCTGGGGCAACACACGCTATTGATTTCACGCATGCCACTAAATGAGAAATGTCTTCTCAGTGACAAAATGGCAAGAGGTCGGGAGTATTAGTTCAATTCAACACTAAAAAATAAAGCAAAATGCACAAAGGTTTCAACCACACGGAACAGTTCGTGTTTTTGTCTGTTGTCCGTTGTAGCGGAAACTAGTGAGTCGTTGCCTAGCAAATGGTCATATTCTTCACAATATTATAACTGATCTTAAAGAAAAGGGGTTTGCGGACATGATACGGTTACGTTGCTGGTCCTTGTGATCATAGTCATGAACCTTCAGGACCCATAAAGGCCGGGACTTTTGTCCAGCTTCTCAAGGAAGGCTCTTCTCCGCGGAATTATAATATGACGTCACTCGCGGAAAAGCAGAGTTCACGTCACAATATATATAGCTTGGAAAATGACTGTGGATGATATGGAATGAAACAGCGGTGATCTAAGTTAAGTCACTGTCTCAGCATTTATCTGCAGGGACTGAGAAAAAGAACGAAATAGATTACTCATGATAGCGCGATTAAGGTCCAAGAATCAAGTCCATCACATCCAGAAGCTGATAACTGTTAAAACAATCAATCAGTCGCTAATTGAAAAAATACTGGGCAACTTGTTCTGTATGATCAACGTCAAGGAAAGTTGCATAAACTTGATTGCCCGTAAAATATACAGAATCATGTGTTTTACTAAGATATCATATCATCAGACTAAACTGAGTTTATTCAATGAGGAAAACTGTAAAAAAAAACAAACTATTATAAAAATTTATATCTTTTATGACTGGCTGTTACTATCGGCTCCGACAGGATTTATTTCAAGTGGGTGGGGGGGGGGGACAGCCAGAATATTTGCTTACAGGCTTAAGCTTACGCCATTTGAGAACATGTTTACGTACTGCCCTACAGTTGTGCTTCTCTATTGTTAAACACAAATCGTGCCACAAACAGTTTGCTGATATTACTATCTGGGATACTTTCTTCTTCAGCTTTGGATTATTTTACGCCCGGGTTGCCTTCCCTTACCGGCGCCCACGGTTCTTAATTGTTTCTCCAGAAAAAATTATCGAAAACTGTTTAATAGTGCCAACGCAGACGTAATGGTACTGAAATTAATATCTGTCCCTGCCGAAAATCAAACCCCGGTACTCAAGACACTTAAACAGTCACGTTACTGACTGAGCTGCCCTGTAGGAGGAAGGCAAAATAGAAAAGTAGAGTACATGCTACGAATAAGTCCCATCAGGATAGCATCTGTGTTCACGAGTGGCTTTAAGGTGTTTCGCTTTCCTGACCTAGTTCCAAAGTCATTACCAAACGCACGCCACAGTCAATATTAGACAGCATGCAAAGTTAAAACAACAGTGCATCACACGTAATGCTGGCAGAAAGCTAACAGGGCTGCCATCCAACTGGCCGGCAGCAAATCAGTTCTCTTTCTGCTAAATGTCGGGCGAGACTTGGCGACGCCTCCACGACAACCTACAGTCATGTGGGAAATGCAAACTATACCGGACACCTCAGTAAATGAACGCACACAGCTGCATTTTGAAGTTTGATTCACCATCTGTAACCCTGTAGGAATTGAGGTTCTTGCAGCAGTGGTTACGAAAAGTTATGTCTTTTTGGATAGAACGTCGTGTAGTCTGATGAACGTCAAACGACATTTCGGAGGAACACATCGCTTCCATCATCAGGGAAGAAAAGCATAATAAGAAAGATACCAGCAAGAAGCAGACAGAAAACAGAGCAAGTTCCTTCCTGTTTTTTTTTTTGTTGTATGCTCCAGAGTATTTGCGCAAGTTGCTATGTCTGCTTGCTGCCTTCTTCATATTGGTGTCTTGTTTGGTTTACTTTTTGATTCTGAAACGTCAATTGCCTTTCATCGGAATACACAATGTTATTTCTCAGATGTAATTCTTCATCTGTAACCTTGTTCTTGCAGCTTAACAGCCCCGTCAAGATCTCACAGTGAATTTGTGTATACGTGTACATGTATATATATATAGGGCCTATGTATGCATGAATATACGCTGTTATAAATGCAAAGCCTAAAGTGAAGATACAACATGGAAGAATTAGAGATAGATGGGAGGATATAATTAAAATGCATCTCACAGAAGAAGGCTGTGAATACCTGCTGTGGGTATATCAGGTTGAGGAAAGAGGGCACTGGTGGAATCTTCTGAAAACAGAAATTAAATTAAGATATCAATAAAAGGCCAAAAATTTCTTGATTAACTGAAACACTCTTAGCGTGACACAGGTCACTGCTGTTGACACGTTATTCACACTGTGATATGATACCTACTCAATCGTCATGAACGGGATCTCCGGTTCCCGCCGTATGTTAATATAACCCAGCAACTTTATATGAATATAGTAACTTCCTGATAATGTCGCAATGACCTAGCCACAATCAGATAATAATCCACTCTCAAAAATTGTTTTAAACAAAGTTTATTGTCGACTGGTTGCCTGATGACAAATAATGAATTGTAAAGGCTAATTAAGCCGGTCACGGTAGCCGAGCGGTCTAAGGCATGTACTGTCTTCGCTCGCTTGAAACCGGGATCGTGGGTTCGAACCCCATTCAGGGCATAGATGTTTGTGTGCGTTTTTCTGTGTTTGTGTACAGGTAGAGGCCTTGCGACGAGCTGATCACCCGCCCAAGGAGTCCTACCGTATGTGTAAGATCTAGAAAAACCGAAGTGAACGGAGAAGTTCATGGAGGTAGGCCTAAGCCCACTGGGGCTGTAGTGCCAAGGAAAAAAGAAAGGCTAATTAAGGAGTAGGGATAGCTCAGTCGGTATAGCGACAGGCTACGGGCTGGATGACCCGGGTTCGATATCTAAAAGGTCAAGATTTTCGCCGAGGCCGCGCTGTCCAAGGCATGAATTGTCTTTGCTCACTCAAACACTGGAATCATGGGTTCGAATCCCTATCAAGGTACGGATGCCTGGCGACGGGCTGATCCCCAGTCCAGGAGTCCTATCAACTGTGTGTAGGATTTAGAAACTGAAGACGCGACCAACGTCCAACAAAGGGCTGTAGAGCCACAGATGGATGAAGGTTAATAAAGAAGGCGGTTACTATTCTACCATTTACCTGGAGGGATAAGAATGCCAAGTAAAACCTGTCAGGAGAGTATAGACTCGAACCGGGCAGAATCCAGAGGCGTTACTGCTTGAGCAACCTTGCTCATTCACCACATAAAACCACGTTAGAAATCAAATGGGGATGCCTTCCTAAAAGTTGTCCAACTTCTTGTGCGTCTGCAATGAAATGTTTACAAAATACGTCATGTTTACCTGTTTGCATGTAACTCGAAACCTGCTGATTGAATTTTCACGACATGTGATATTGCGGAGCTATTCCAAATTCTAGGATTTGAGGGTCTCTCATCGGTGTTTATGAAGAGTAGTATCTTCTGGGATATGGCCGCGCCATAGCTCAAGCGCTTAGTCGCTGGTTTCCCACCGCGGCGGCCCGGGTTCGATCCCGGGTGTGGTCAAGTGGGATTTGTGGTGGACAAAGTGGCTCTGGGGCAGGTTTTCTCCAAGTACTTCGGTTTCCCCTGCCAATCTTCATTCCACCAATTGCTCCACAATCACCCTCACCTATCATCTGGGGCTGGTACAATAGGCCAGAAGTGGCCGCAGTACAAGGGACTTAGTCCCACCCCACTAGCATTACATTACAACCTTCTGGAATATGACGCCGAGTAATCCGTTGAAAATCAACCGACATTTCGGAGGAACACATTGTCTCCATCTTCAGGATGGAAGACTGCACCCAGCAAGAAACCAGCGTGAAAGCAGGTGGAAAGCAAAGCCCTTTATCCCAAATTGTGTACACATATTCGAATTATGATTAAAATCGGACAAAAATAAAGGAATATTTAAATCAATACCTACGTTCATTTCTGAGCGTATCTTAACACGACTTGCTGAATATTTATTGGAACGGAAAAATGTCTGCAGAGAAATGTGGAACACATACCTTATGGCCAACATAACGTTTCCCTACTTCTTGTTGTTTTCGATATAATTAAAAAAAAGTGTGGAAGGGCGGGGGGTCTTTTACGCTGCTATGTCAAACTCGATAACCGTTGGAGTGTTCTTTCTCCGCTCGTTGGCTCGGCCTGTTCTGTGCTATTTATAAAAGTGCTTCAAATATTAGACTTGATTAAAAATCTACATGCAACAATGGAGCGAATTCGACAGAATCTCTATGCTAAGTGTAGGATTTCTAGCATCTCGTATTTTCAATCTAATCCAGTCTCTTGCCCATTTATTACAACACCGAATCAGCATCCGACGAAGAATCTGCAGTTCACTAGAAACGCATGTTTCCCCCACTGTCTAGACAGAACGGTCGGTTGTTTTCATAGCGATGTTTAAACTGAGAGAAAAAACCGCGAACGCGTATCTCTGTTTTATTTCAGTAAAGTTGCCAGCTTCCCTCTTACACCACTGCATCCAAAATGAAGTTATGGTGTAATCTACATCATGGTGAGGGGACTTTCATTTTATTGGAAACGTGACTAAATCTACCAACTCAATCGTTTCAACTAAAATAACCAGTCATTATTTTCATACTTGCGGTATTTGCTCTCACAGCAGTAGTTATGAACAGTACCACCCCCTGGGATATAACGCCATATAGTCGCTGAAAGTCAAAGGGCGTTTCGGAGCAACATATCATCTCCGTCTTGCAGGCTCGAAGACTGAGACGAGAAAGAAACCGCAAAAACGTCGGTTGACTTTTCAACGGACTACACGGTGTTATATGCTGGAAGCTACTCTATATTTTCATACTTTTTCGCAATTCAAGAAACATGAGTGTCACTAAAATTAAACTTCAAATTATAGGAGGTTTACAAATACTGTTAACATATAGACTAATAGTTTTCAGTTTATTTAATAAAGCTTCATTAACTGTACCGTTAGGCCGTGCCATAGCTCATGCAGTTAGTTGCCGGCCTCCCACCGCGGCGGTCCCGGTTCGATCCTAGCTCAGATCATGTGGGGTTTATGGTGGACAAAGTGACACTGGGATAGGTTATCTCCGAGTATTTTGGTTCCCCCTGCCAATTCTCATTCCACCGACTGCTCCACACTCATCACCTATCAGCCGGGGCTGGTACCAAAGGCCAATTAGTGTCCGACGTACCAATTGGACTCAGTCTCACACCACCCAAAGAAATTAAAAAAGAAACTGCGCCGTTAATCATTTATTTAACGACATTTCACCAAGTGCACATAAAAACGCAGATCTTGAGAAACAGATCTTGGGGTGTGGACTGCATTCACGTGGTTTTGGTAGGGAGAAGTGGCGAGCTCTAGTGAGATTTCATGAAAGACGCACATTTTATTGCCCAGCTTAGCTTCTCAAAAATTACTCTTCTTTGAGGGGTTGGTTAGTACAACAGTAAATTTATAAGGCTCAGAATGGAGGGTGTCCATCAGTGCAGAACTGAATAATATGTGGAAGGAAATGGTAAAAGTAAAATTTAAATTTGCACTGGGCCCACCCAGCTTTGTATTCAATTGGTACCTGTGATCCTTTCCTAGGGGATAAAGCGGCCGTGTTGTGAAGCTGCCCACGTTAAGAATGCATGAAGCTACACCTCCACTCCTGCATAATTCTTCATGGCGTGACGATTAATTAATTATGCACACCGCAAAATTTACCTTTGCCTCTGTAAACATGTTTGTCTCTCCCATTATATTATTTTTTCACTGGCTCTACAGCCCCCTTGGGCCATGGCTTCTGATTTTCAGTTTCATGATAATTTTACAGACGGTAGGACTCCTTGGAGCCGGTCACGGTAGCCGAGCGGTCTTAGGCGTGCACTGTCTTCGCTCGCTCGGAAGCCGGGATCGTGGGTTCGAATCCCACTCAGGGCATGGATGTTCGTGTGCGTTTTTCTGTGTTTGTGTACAGGCAGATGCCTTGCGACGAGCTGATCACCCGCCCAAGGAGTCCTACCGAATGTCTAAGATCTAGAAAAACCGAAGTGAACGGAGAAGTTCATGGAGGTAGGCCTAGGCCCACTGGGGCTGTAGTGCCAAAGAGAGAGAGAGACAGGACTCCTTGGACGAGTTATCAGCTTGTCACAAATTATATTAAATACCATGGTCGTAATTAACAGTATGCTCATGCCCTATCAAACCGAAAATGGCAGTGACATACGTATATGTATAGTTGAACAGCCGTTACTATAACTACTTAACTACAGAATAAGCCTCTGATATGCAAGTAATCACTACTGAAAATCAAGTCATTCCTAGGCAACGAAATTTCACTTTTCACTAAAAAATTCGTTCCTTTAATTACTCTTTCCCCCTCTCCTCTCGCTCCCACTGTGGAGCACAGGGCTGATTTCTCAGTTTCATGATCATTTTACAGACGGTAGGACTCCTTGGACGGGTGATCAGCTCGTCACAAGACCTCTACCTAAACACAGGACAACAGAAACACAAAATAAACGTATACACACACACACACCAAACATCCATGACTTGTGCGGGATTCGAACCCACGATCCCGGCTTCCGAGCGAGGGAAGACAGTACATGCTTTAGACCCTTTAGACCGCTCGGCTATTATGACCGGCTTGAATTACTTACTTACGCTTCATTAACTGCAGACTGTTTGACGTCAAACTTGAGATACCGATGAAACTATAAATTATGAGTTGGAAATAAGCAGCCATGATCTGCGCCACCATTTTCTTGTAGGGACTGACAAACGCCACAAAATGACTGTCAGGAGAGACATTGTAAGGCTGAGTTTAGAACACTGGGCCTCCCGAATACGAAGGATTACTTTGGCTTAAATTAAGAAATAAACATAAATCAATCTGACTCCAGTGGCAGACATGACTCTCCTACGAAGTTTAATAAAAATCTGTTCAGTCAGATAGTAGATTACAGACGGGTGTTATCATCTATAAAATAATTTCAGTATCATGCAGATGCATTGACTGCTGGAAGAAATGGAGTAATTACATGTTTCAGAGAAGAGTTCAATTTAGTTTAGTTTAGTTACTTTCGTAACTCACAAGGAGCATTAGGGCGAGGCCTCCTTACCTACAGAGTCATGTGCCCACTCACACACATACATACATACATATATTACACATATGCATACTTAAAAATGGTCGCGTGGCAAGTGATTGGACAAGGGGTTTGGACTGGTAATTTGATTTATTTGACTCTTGGAACTCATAAATACAATTAACGATAGCGCTGTCGCTAACTAGTGAAGACGTAACAGACTGATGTGACTCACTGCGTCCTGTAGTGAACTGTAGAGTGTGTGAATTAGCGACAGCGCTATAATTAATTGTAGTTACGGTTTGTATGAGCCTATAAATCCAATTACCAATCCAAATCCCTATCCAGTCACTTAACACGTGACATTATCTTCCCATCTACGTCTAGGTTATCCAAGTGGATTCTTTCTTCCTGGATTTCCTAGCAAGTTATGTATACATTTTTCTTCTCTCCCATGCATCCTACACGCTCTGTCCATCTAATACTCTTTTACTTGTATTAGGCCATGCATGGTCTGTTCCGTCCTCTTGAGGAGTATGTTAGTCCCTCCATCTTAATTGTGGCGTTCAGATGTTTCGTTTTCTTTTTGGGTCGTGTTAAAATTTTCTTCGGGATCCGCCTGTCTTCCACTTGTTACGCGTGATATTTCCATAAAATATACATAGACTGGTTCAAACATAGGTAACATTTGACAGTATCCACTATAGATGTTCTTAATGTTCTAGGTAATAACAAGTATTCTCATAATTTAAATAAATATATACAGTTTCTTGTGATCTTCCGTAACAAGGTTATTTTTTACGGTGAGGAATTGTTAGCCCCATGCCTAACACCAAGCTCGAGGACCACCCCTTGTCGGCTGCTCACGAATGTTTATTCAATATATTCGCAGCTAATGGATCTTAGAAAGATAGGATAGGATAGTATGCATTGGATTGATCTGGCTCAGGATAGGGATCAGTGGAGGGATCTTGTGAACACGGTAATAAACCTTCGGGTTCCATAAAATGCTGGGAAGTTTTTGAGTAGCTGCACAATTGGCAGCTTCTCAAGAAGAACTCAGCTACATGACTGAGTGAATACGTACAGCTTACAATGGTTTAAATATAGATAATATATGGGTATACCCATTTGGATGTACTTGCGAAATCTGGATAGTTCGAGATTTATCGATGAAATTTGATTGCTGTAAAATCTTACCTTCTTAGTGAATGTCGTGGAAATATTATTATCATAAACAAAAACTGGACGTGCGAATACGTGTAGTATTTATCTTTCCAGAAAAAAAGATCTATAAATTACATTATGAAAATATACATTTGCCACTTTTTGACTGAAGGCACTCAACAATTTCTCTCAGCGGGACGTGACAGACGGGTTGCAGGCACTCACCAATTTGGCGTGTATATGTTAACGTGCCGAATGGACGAGAAAAATCACTCCTTGGCACACGGTTCTTCTGCCTGTACTGGCTGAGGCAAGAGTCACTTCATCAGCCAGCACAGAACTCGCAGTTACCATGCAGAAACAAGGACCACTTGGATATGAAAACCCATTGTCTAATGATTGTTAATATAAATACATACTTCAGTAGTGGTATCATTCAGTGTGAGATATCGTTGTGATCAGATTTGCAACAATCGGTTTGAATAAGCAAAAACGTATATGTGTATACGAGTATATAAACCTTAGGCTTGCTCTAATGTCATACTTATACTCTTAACAGAAAGATTTTGTAATAGCAGTTACGGGACCGCCTCTGTGGTAGAGTGGTCAGAGTTCCTGGCTACAGATACAGAGGTCCCGGGTTCGATTCCCGGCGCTACCAGATTTTCTGAGAAGTAGTGGGTCTGGAACGGGATCCACGCAGCCTCGTGAGGATAACTGAGGAGCCACTTGAATGGAAAAGTAGCGGTAACGGTCTAGAAAAATGAGATTAACGGCCGTGGGAATCCGTTGTGCTGACCACGCGACACCCTCTATCCGCAAAAGTTGGCACTAACTTCGCCGACAAGCGGCGGTCGCTCGGACGGTTTAGTTCGCTTCCGGACTAAAGCCACAGAGTCCTTTTTAATAGCAGTTACGGAACTGACTGTCAGGAGGAAGTTAGTGCATTCTTACGTTTCGATCGGCATTACACGCTCAATCTTCTCTCCCAGATTGCTGCAGCAGGACTGCCCGCTAAGTTGCGGTCAGAGAAGATTCTATGCGACCGTCTGCAACACAGTCTCGACCTTAGTGAGGACAGGCGGCAATGAGAGGTACAAGCATTAAAACCACCTTCTGGGTTTTGCGTATGACAAGATGTGGCGGGACAGTGTTTGCAGCTGCAGTGTAGAATGGATGGAAAGTGACACCCTATAACTAAGGCCCTGTTATAACCCATAAATACCCTACAACCATTACCTCAGTGGACCTGAGCAAATACACTGCCAATTCTGTTGAGACCAGGGATGTATAAAAACGCGGACGGTACATACTGTAGGCTTCGATACAGTCTCCGCCCTTACCGACAATAAAATTCCATCACCGACAGCGTGCATGTGCATGATTTAATGTACAGGGTGTCCCAGGAGGAAATGTCAGTATTCTGGGAGGTCATAGTATCGGTCATTCTAAGCAAAAAACTGTATATGTACATGTGTCCTATTCCGAACGGTTTCCGAGGTAGAACTATTTCACTGTACAGTTCCAAAACTGTTGATAAGAAAGAGATATTATGTAGGCGGTAGCGTAGTTGGCTGAGGCACCATACTACAAGCCGGAAAGTCGCGGATTCGATTCCTAATGAGCACTGGATTTTTCAATTTACCTCATCCTTCCAGCAGCACTATGGCCTTTGGGTCGACTCAGCCTCTAATAGAAATGATTACCAGGAATCTTCCTGAGGGGTAAAGGACGGCCGGCGCGTAAGGCTGACAACTTCACCGCCATATCTAGAAAATGTGGAAACCTCGAGGTCTCACAACCCTACGGGACTTCATGGCCTGTTACAGGAATAGCTTTATTTTCTTTTTTAAATACCAGTATTTATTGTTCAGGTGACAAAATTGGTACAGTTTACGTAGTATAATATATTTTTTATGCACTTTGCTATCCATGGTGTGTTCCTAGTCTGTACAGTGTACAGCGTACTGTAGAGTGAAACAGCTGTATCTCGGAAACCGTTCGGAATAAAGCACATGCACGTATACATTTTTCTTGTGTTTAGAATGGCCTATATTATGACCTACATGAATATCGACCTTACTTGCTGGGACATCCTGTATATATGAGTGGATTAACGGGAGGGATTATCTAAGAAAACTGTAGACAGCAGAATAGTGTTATTCTACCAAGTTTTAGTATCCTGAAGCAAATAAACTGCCTACAAAACGTTTCGTTTTATTCAGATTAGATGCTTTTTATTGAGTTTGTTTTTAACAATTTACCGTTACCTTTCCTCGGGCTACATACTATACTTCATTTAATGAATGCCTACACCAGTGAGGTACGCAAAATCTACCTCCCCCCACAAAAAAAGCTCTATGCATCTCACGATTATCAATGCAGTTTAGAAGCTCGCCGAGACCTAGCAGCAACTTCTCTGACAGGAGTGTTTCATGGAAAGAGTCCTTAGGCGTAACTCAAACGTTTATTTTGATCCAAATCCAATGGCATATGATGATAATTGTCGGTTAGCTATAATACGGCCTGGATCTTGCGCTTATAGTAATGACGTAAATCTGCAGAAAGGCAATGCGCTTTAACAAGGAAGATTTGCAATAATTATTCACAATAAGAAATCATAAAATATAGGTCACTGGCTTTTCAGCGGACTAAATTTGCCATATAAATTTACGTATGACGCGAAACAGATTATTATATATAAATAAATCCGTTCCTGAGAAATAGCCGAAAGTTTAATCATAATCACCACAGAAGTTATGCATTGGACCCTAGCCTCAACAACTTTCATACGCAACTGTTTCCCTAAGATCCCTGCATTACATTTTAACTTGCATTCCTTTTTAGTTTCGTGATAAAGTAAAATATTTTTGTTCTTGAATATACGAATATGTTAATTTGTTGGGCAAGAATATAAATTTCATAAATTCTCTTATATGCAAACGTATACATATAAAGTGGCATAGAAGTAAATTACAGATTAAAGTGAACTGTATGTACATAAGAATGATAAAGTCAACAAGAAATTTTGGACACTACACAATGTGGAACTGTATTATTCTCTCTTCCAAGGTCTTGATCTCCTAGCGATATTTTTTAAGTCTGTTTTTCAATTAATTCTGTTTGTCTCTAACTCTACGTTCTACGCATTTCACTCACAGGAACCTCCGAAAAGTGGCACGTGTTTTGGAGTGCTTCTGTCCTAATTACATGAAGATAAACAAGCCCTGAAAGTGACATTCACTTCTCCAAATTACGACTTTACTTATCCCCTCAACCCTCGGTTGCTGTCAGAATATGAGAATAAATGAGTTTAAGGGAAGATTCCTTATTTAACGACACTGTTTTAACTACACATGACATAGAACTTTGGATGAATTGATAAGAGTATCATGAACGATGATTAGACAAGGATTTGAAAGGAGGAGATCGTAGTATAAGTAATCAGTCTACATCGAAAATATATACGCCCAGACAAAAACGCATAGTCGTATTTTATTATCATATATAATGACACAATTCGGAAATATGCATACCCAATACATTACACATTAACAGCCTAGACAACACAGAAACATGTCTCCGGGCTCCACGATCGCAGAAAGCTTCTAACAACAAAGATCTACAAATGACATAACATGCCCAATACTACACTGTAGCATCGGAACCTATGAACTAATCTGGCATACATATTCTTAACCTCTTACGCATAACAGTTTTAAGTATTTTAAAAATATTTTAAAAGCATTTTTAATATTTTTAATATTTCTGTAACATATCGACACACATCACCTAATGTAACTTAGTAGATACATGGTATACATTTAATTTATTTTATTTCATTTTAGTGTGTTCTATTTTATACTTAATTGTAATACTTACCAACTAGAGGCAAATGTTTTGATATTACATAATACGACACGTTGCACTGGTACGGATCCGTATCGGCAGTTCAATAAATAAACGTATTCCTATATTAAATGCCTGTCTTGTACGACCGAAACTTATAGCAGAAATAAAAGGTCTAATTGTAAAACATTAAAAGCGTGTATATTTGTTGTGTGACGGTTAACTTAATTCCTATATATCCATGACCATCCACTGGTCACGATCCTGAGACAGACGAATTCAGTCTACCCCACCCCAGCATATCTCTCTAAGATCTATCTTAGTACCATCCCACCTATGTCTAGGTTTTCCTGGTGGTCTCTTTCCTTCCGGCTTGCCCACCAAAACCCTGTATGCATTCATCTTCTCCCATATGCGTGATTCATGGCCTGCCCGTGATACCCTTCTTACCTTTGGAGAAAGGCGTAAGTTATGAAGCTCCTCACAATGCAGTTTTCTCACACTTCCTATTATTTAATCCAGTCCATGTATTCTCCTCGTCACCCTGCTCTCAAACAGCTTCGGTCTTTGTAAAGGTAAAAGCAAAACTGTCCCTGTGTTCAATTAATTAAGCACCACTCCATGAAAGTGTATGGGAGAGATGGTAGAGTGGATGTATGGATCCACATTTTATTGACCTTGGCACTAGCTAGAGGTGAGCGGCCAGCTACACGTTCCCACCGCATTACCCCCGGGGACAGGGTCTCCGGTAACCTTTGGATAGGAAGTTGAGTGGGCCCCAAAGCCGGTCTGGACGACTTGGAGAAAAGAAAATTCATTACCCTGCCGGGACTAGAACTCCATCCCCTAGGTCGTCCAATCTGTAGCCAGTCGCTATACCGATGCGGTGTTTCAGTCTATGTTCTTCCCTTAATGTCAGAAACGAAGTTTCACGCCCGCATAAAATATGAAAAATCATAGTTTTGATATTTTAATTTTTTCTTTTCAGACAGTAGACGAGAAGACAGTGACACAAAAGGAATAAGAAAAATAATAATTATAATAATAATAATAATAATAAGAAGAAGAAGAAGAAGAAGAAGAAGAAGAAGGTGACGGCAATATGTCGTGATGCTGTGCATCAGATTCAGCTATTTCAGCAGTACAAGATCAATGAACGACCTTTGTTTTAGCATTATCGAATTATGAGGATTTGGTATGGGGTAGTAGTCACTTGCAGTAAAGCATTCTCTACTGCAGGAGCCTTCAACTTCAGCATAGGCTGAATCCACGCGAGGTTCAAAAGAAATACAGCAAAAAAAAAAAAAAAAAAAAAGGANNNAAAAAAAAAAGAAGTAAATTGATCTCTTTTGCTACTTGTTTACAGCTATACCACGTCACAACTGTTACTCATGCGCAGGAAACAATATATCTAATTCTTCCTTCTTCAGAGGTTTTTGTGGTTGAAATGTCAAGAGTATGATTCATATCCTGTATGTACGAATATAGGCATGATCTATGCACCAGTCTGCCTTATCGGTTCTGCTCTATTACACAATTCTATGCCACCTCTTTCAGTATCTTGTATTTCAGAATTTATCACGATTTGCATAATGTATCTTTACAACGACCGCATCTGTGGTCTAGTGATCAGAGTTCCTGGCTACAGATCCAGAGGTCCCGGGTTCGATTCCCGGTGCTACCAGATTCTGTTAGAAGCAGTGGGCCTGGAACGGGGTCCACTCAGCCTCGTGAGGATAATTGAGGAGATATTTCAAGGAAATAGCGGCTCCAGTCTAGAGACCGAGTTTAACGGCTGTGGGGATTCGATGCGCTGACGATGCGACACCCCTCTATCCGCAAAAGCTGGCACTAACTTCTCCGACAAGCGGCGGTCGCTCGGTCGGTATAGTTCGTATGCGGACTACAGGTGACGGAGTTTCTTATTCTTTATAACATATTATAGGATGTTGAAGTCAGGGGGGATGAGATGGGAGAGATATGTACCACGAGAAGAATAGATGAGAAACGCCTATAAATTTCCAATAGTAAAACCTGAAAAAAGGAGATATATGGGAAGATACAGGTATAGAGTGGATGATGATATTAAAATTCATCTTTAAAAAATAGTCAGAAGGACGTCACATTGATATACCTGTCACAGGATAAAGACCACTGGCCTGCTCTTGTGAACATGATAATGAATATTCCGGTTCCATGCAGCGTGTGGGATTCCATGGGTAACTAAAGGACTATTAGATTCCCAAGGAGTCTGTTCTGATTGGTTACTTACTGATCGTAATGCATTTTTTTTT
Organism: Cryptotermes secundus; assembly: GCF_002891405.2. Taxonomy (NCBI): domain Eukaryota; kingdom Metazoa; phylum Arthropoda; class Insecta; order Blattodea; family Kalotermitidae; genus Cryptotermes; species Cryptotermes secundus. The sequence continues at coordinate 897,257 of NW_019729223.1, forward strand.
ATTTTCCAAATATCTCCAGTATAATCGAATGTTCATTATTCACATTTTCTACATTTTTGTCATAAAAAGGGTAAAGCTGTTCATGTGCTTAAATAAATAAGCACTACGCCATGAAGGCGTATGATGGAGTGTACGTATAGAGCCACATTTTCTTGACTTAGGCACTTGCTGGAGGTGAGTGGTCAGTCTCACGTTCCTGCCGCTTTACCCCTGGGGAAAGAAGCCCTGGTATCCACTTGATAGGGGGCTGGGTGGACCTCAGAGCCAGTCTGGAAGACGTGGAGAAGAGAAATTCTTAATCCTACCGGTACGCGAACTCCGACCCCTTAGCCGTCCAGCCCGTAACTAGTCGCTATACCGACTGAGCTATCTCGGCTCACATTTTGGTCGTAGCTTTTTAAAATACTTAATAGAACTGAGTTTCATCAAATACCATGCATTATCAGATTTCGGGGAATATTTTAAAGAGAAAAGAGGCCACACTGTGTTCGGGGAAATAATGCAACATGAGGATAATGCGAAATGTATGTTTATTTTTTAGTTTCATGGCGGTAGTAAAATTTGATACTGTAGTAGGTAATAAACACAATTACAAAACTTAGGAGTGGAGACGGGAGAGCGCAGTCGGTATAGAAAGCTTTCCCTGCAACAGGCCATGGAGGCCCATAAGGTTACGAGACGTCGAGGCTCCCACATTTTCTAGACAATCGGCTCACAGATGGCGGCCAGGTTGTCAGCCTTATGCTCCCCGTGAACATTCCCAGTACTCATTTCTGTTAGAAACTAAGTCTACCCCACGGTCATAGTGCAGTTTGAAAATTAGATCAACTGAAAAATCCAATGACCTCATCGGGAACCGAATCCGCGACCTTCCGGCTTGTAGCATAGTGCCCCAACCACTACGCTATCACGTGCACCTGTTATTTTATTATATAATTATATGTGATTATGTGTTATTGAAACTGTATTTTGATACTGAAACTCTTTACTTAAAGCTGCAGCAGTAACAGGGTGGAGACTGATTCCTTCATGCCGAGGAACTAGCATACACAAGAATAACTCACGTGTCAATGACAAGTTTACTGGAACACGTCCAAAGGCGGGACATTGCTACCGTGGTCGAACTTACCTGTAAAAAGAAAAAACAATGAAGTAAATTACTATTTTCTACCACACACTTGGGACTGGTCAAGAGCCCCCTTGAAATAACAGGTATTTCCTGAATCTAGAAGCTTTGGTGTATAGGTCTCAAGTCTACGCCACAGTTTCTCTTTGCGTAATATCATGAAATGCAAACTTCGTCCCCATCTGTTCAAAAACAGATACTGCTCTCAACGCTCTTTATAATTCAAAGTCTTTCCTCGATGTGAAATATCAGATACCAAGGAAACTGGTTGAAGCGGAAACGCTTATGTTCATTCATCAGTAATCTGTCAGACGACAGGTCCACAGTCTCTTCCAAAACAGTTCCTCCACTTAATGCGATCTAGAGCTTTCTCCTTCAAATGAGAATATCCTCTTCTGTCCCCAAGGTCATCCAGCATCTTCTTACGTCTTCTTCCTCGCCTTCTGGTCACTTCTATCCGCCCCTCTATCTTTATGTTATACAAGATGATTCTAAATAATTGTCGGGGTTTTCTCGGAAGCAAGAAAATAAAACTGCTTACGGAATATGAAAGTGCAACTCAAAAAGTGTTATTATACTACCACAGTTAATAAGTTCGTGGACTGGCCGCAAGGCGTTGTTGCACTGCATTACAGTGGATATGTTAAGGCACGATATGATGCCCTGTCAGTTCATCTCTCGTCACAGCAAGAGGCAGTTGTGTGCAAACAGTGTAAGCAGAACTACGGCCTCTGTTGTGTACTGCAGTTAAATACGAGTGGCGGAAATTGAAAATGTGGCAGTTTGAACAACGGACAAGCATCGAGTTCTGCCAGAAACTAGGCAAATTTCCTAGCGAAACATTTGGCGTAGGAAGAGTTGGCTGTTGCTACACGACAACGCCCCTGCACATCGCTCTGTTCTTGTCCAAGAGGAACTGGCAAGGCAACAGGTCACCGTTTTGTCACACCCTCCGTACTCACCTGATCTCGCACAATGCGATTTCTTTCTCTTTCACCGCTTGAAAGCAAGGCTACGTGGTCGTAGATTTCAGTCGTCCGCGGAGGTGGTCATTGCCACAAGAGCCAGAGTATGGGAATTTCCTGCCAGTAAGTTTCAGCATTGTTTTCGGCAGCTATATCAATGTTGGCAGACTTGCATAGCGGCCAACGGCAACTATTTTGAGGGTCGATGTGGATCTGTGTAAGTGCATGTGAATACCTTGTAATATGATGCGATAAAAACACAGTCCATGAAATTAATGACTGTACCACTTATACAGAATCATTGCTGCAGAATGCAGCGGCTTTCATCTTTCGTTTCCAGTTTGAAAATTATATGCCACGGATACTCCGACAATAATTTAAAATCACACTATTTATTCGGAACGTTGTCGGTTTTAATCTCACCAGAACACAGATTAAACTAATTGACATTTATTGTAATATTCACTCAGCCCATCGAGATAAATGCCATGGTAGTACCTTACATAGGCCACGACCTCTTCCTTCCTCATTTCCAATTTATTATTCTCTAATAACCCTATCACTCGATCTTATACTGTACGAACTACTGACAAGTGTCACGAAATAAATTACAAATACATAACAAAATAAGAAGTCCTGAAATCACTGTTCTGTGTCGCCACACAGTATGGTTAGTTAGTTAGTTAGTTATTGGAGAGGGTGGGTTTCCCCATGCACTGAGACCTGTATTGGTCCATTGTGCTTCCCTCTATGATTTCTACCAGTCTCTATATCCTACCGGTACTGGTGCTTACCATCAGTCCCGCCCAGCCAGCGAGACCGGCTCTACTGGCTGAGGGGTATCTATAATGCTTCCCCTATCTACCAGAGGTATTAGAGACTGCTGTTGGGCGGGAAACGTCCGTTAATTTGGCTCAGTGACCTCCTTTGGAGATATGAGGTTCTTTTACGTGCCGTAAAGCTACGACATGGGACCCACGGCTTAAAGTCCCTCCCGGAGGACTTGTTCCCTGAATTTTTCCGCCCTTAAAAATTCGACGATCTCCGGCGGGTATTTGAATCCGCGTACTACGAGTCATGAGGTGGGAACGTTACATCTAGACTACGGAGGCCGCTCACAGTATGGTTACATGAAACTGTCCACATTAAACTAATTGCAGTCTTTCTTGAGCAGAAAATAGTTGCACAACTACTCACAGAATTCCTCGCGCATTGTGTCTCAAGTCGAAGTTTCGTTACCGTACTCCCAACTACCCGTCAATGGTTTCTATCTTTCGCCAAAAGGATCCAGCCCATAACCTCTCAATTTATTTCAGCAAGTTATCTCTCTCTATGACACTATAGCTCTTCGGACCGTGGCCGCTTTTTCAGCTTCTTAATCCTATACTGAGTCGGTAGGACTCGTTGGACGGGGGATCAGCCTGTAGCAAGGCCGCTACCTAAACACAGAATAAACGCAGACAGACCTTGAGTGGGATTCAAACCTACGATCCTAGTGTTCAAACGGCATTGGACCGCGCGGCCACTGTGATCAACTTTCAGTAAACTATGAGCTTAATTTTGATGTAATTTTTTTCTTTTCAATAATCATTATTCCGCCCAAAATTATAACTAGACCGCAACCTTTGACCCGTTGTTATCTAACGTAATAGCTAGGCGAAATTTAATGAGCAAAACCTGCATGTACTTCCCACATAGCTAATCTACGATCTACGTCAGTCTTGAAGAGTTGCCAAATGAAAGTTAACGGCCACGGACACACCGAAGTGAGTTAGGAACGTGGGGCGTCTTAGATTCAAATCGAACCTGTGCCACGTGGATCTCCTTTGTTTAAAGCTGATTCTGCGTGAAGAACATCCGTGTTTATATTTGGCAGCCGACCTGTGCAACAAGAGACTCGTAGAGTTGGTCTTCCCCCACACAGATTCGTGGAATGTTCTTCGGCTGTATCCAAGCCAGATTACCCAACACGTACTCTTGTTCGGAAGTCCAAGGATCGGAGCTTACGATCAGTTACTCACAATGCAACACAATAACAAATTATTAGATTCAATTTTGTACTGCTTGCATTTCGGTCATGCGGTAACGTAGTTTGTTGAGGCACCACACTACAAGCGCGAAAGTCGCAGTTTCGATTCCCGATGAGGTCACTGGATTTCTAAATTGACCTAATCCTACCAGCCGCACTATGCCTATAGGGTCGACTCAACCCGTGACAAAAATGAGTACTAGGAACCTTTTCCTGAGGGTAAGGGGCGGCCGGCGCGTAAAGCTGACAATCCCACCGCTATCTGTGAGCCGACTGTGGAGAGAAAACGTGGGAGCCTCAACGTCTCACAACCCTATGGGCCTTCACGGTCTGTTACAGGGATAGCTTCACCTTTTCACCTTTACATTTAGTACAATTGGAAATCTAGCATCTTGAGGTCTGAACACAGGAGCACAAGAAAAAGTTTTCTCGTTTCAAGTATTTAAGTGGATGTTCATATCATAATATGGGACAGCTGACAGATTCTTTGAAAATGCGGCATGCTCAGATCGCTGGGAATTATTGTAACCGATCAGAATTACTTTCACGAAGAAATTATGAGCATGGTGAGTACCGTCATCTGATAGTTGACGCCGTATAGCCTGGTAGACGTTTATCAACCTTTCGGATGAATGTACTGACTCTAACTTCTGGACCAAAGAGTAAGCACCACATGCAAGCAGCAAACAAATTTCTGTTTCTCAAAACGACGTTCTGTTGGAATAGTTGTTGAAGTATTTGTATGTCCAAATAATTACCAGCTCTAATAAGATTACAGTACATTATGCGTGGTCTTGGAAGTAATGTTGCAGCGTACGTTCATTCCTGTCAAAGTGAGTCATAATTCTAGCACGTAACACTTTTCTTTATATTTTTTACTGGGCTAATCTAAAAAAAATACTCCTCATTTTCATGCTATTATGTAAGCAATGTGGCTTATTAAAATGTCCGATCTAAAAGTTTTCTTTTTTAATTTCTCTCTCTCCTCTCGCTCCCACTTCGGAGCGTAGGGCTGATTTCTTAGTTTCATGATCATTTTACAGACGGTAGGGCTCTTTAGACGGGTGATCAGCCCGTCGCAAGGCCTCTACCTAAGTACAGGGCAACACAAACACATACACATACCAAACATCCNAAACACAGAATAAACGCATACACACACCAAACCGTCCATGTCTTGTGTGGGATTCAAACCCATGATCCCTGCTTCCAAGCGAGAGAAGATAATACATGCCTTAGACCGCTCGGCTACCGTGACCGGCTAATTAAGTATAACGCCATGAAAACGCATAGAGGAATGATGATGTAGATCTACCGTTACTGATCTCGGCACTAGATGGATGTGAGCGGTCAGCTTTACGCTCCTGCAGCTTTACCCCCGGGAAAAGAGTACCCATAGGAGAGGAGGTTGGGTGGGCCCCAGAGCCGGTCTGGACTCTGTAACAATCCATTTTTTCTGCAGGGAATCGAACCCCGGCCGTCCAGCCCCTGGCCTGTCGCTATACCGACTGAGCTACTGAAAATTGCAATGCCTCGACAATTTCGAGTAAAATCCTCAAACGTTATATTTAATCAACAATGTTTCAGCCATTCTCGGGCTGTTTGTTGCGTACTAGGTGCTCCACAGGGATATGAACAATTATACTTAGGTGTAGATTCTACATGCTGATAGTGAAGTTGCCTCCACCCCAGGTGCGATCTTTACACCGCGAATTGAGCCGGCTGTCAGGGTCAAACCTCTGTACCGTCACCTATAATAATCAGTGGGGTTACTTACATGGGTATTTACCTTTAAGGTTACTTACTTGATTGGCTAGTCATTTAGATGTTTTATTAATCATCTGAAACACTAGCATTGAACGGCTTGGCGTAGAGGTAGAAGACCAAGACGTAAGTGGGTGGACAATATTGAAATGGATATTAGATAGGATGGGGGTGGTGTGGACTGGATTGAACAGGCTCAGGATACGGACCAGTGGATGGCTCTTGTGAACATGGTAATGAACCCATCAGGTTCTATAAAATGTTGGGAAATTCTTGAGTAGCTACGTGACTGGCAGCTTCTCAAGAGGGGCTCAGCTCCATGAAGACAGTTTAGTTAGTTGGCGATGAGGCAAACTATTATCTCGGCTATTCTGGTTGAGGTTTTACTGATGTTTCTCGGTGCCAAAGGCCGAGGTATCTTCTCTCCAAACCCTTCCCAACTCATCATTCATCTGTCACTCAACTACTCGACGCTGTATGAATGCGACATTGACAGCATCGTCAAATAACCTATAAAAGAAACATGAAACCTAAGAGCCTGCAGGTTTTCCCTTGTCTGTGTCTGCGAGCGGTTAACAGTTGATGCTTTTTCTGTGTAGTGCCGATGATTCGCCGATACTAAATATAAGTTTATGTCTGCCCACCGAATGGTTCAGAAGCGGTTGCTCCCATGCAAACTGACGGTCTGCATGCATCAGATGTTTGGAATGAAGCTATCGAATCTTCAGCATGTATGGACTGATACATAAACCAATAAACTAATTGTTCTGTGGTTAATATAAAATGTATTTCTACTTCAATTTTCTACAGCCCGTATAGCGACTGGCTCCGGGCTGGACGACCAATGGGTGGGAGTTCGAGTCTCGATGGGGGCAAGAATTTTCATTTCTCTATGTCGTCCAGACTGGCTCTGAGGCCCACCCAGCCTCCTCCTATCCAATGGGTACCGGGGAGCTCTTTCTCCTGGAATAAAACGGCCGGGGCCTGAAGCTGACCATTCACCTCCAACTAGTTCCAAGGTCATGAAAACATGAGTCTGTACATTCGCTCCCCCATACGTCTTCATGGCGTAGTACTTAATTAGTTAAGTACAGGAACAACATTTTTTGTTTCCACTGGCTCTACAGCCCCCATGGGCCCTTGCCTCTGATTTTAAGTTGCATGATCATTTTACAGATGATATGACTCCTTGGACGAGTGTTCAGTTCGTCGCAAGGCCTCTACCTAAATACAGGACAACAAAACAGAATAAACGTACGCACATATCAAAGATCAATGCCTTAGACCGCTCGGCTATCATGACCGGCTAGGGACAACTTTACATTTACCTTTACCTTTACCTTCACTCTAATTTTCTAGTCTGCTGTACGTTATTCTGATCAGTTACAAACGAAACAGTGACTAGCCATCAATCTTCAACCACAAGAACGGCCCCCAAAAGAAAAGCATAACATGCTTTCTTTCTTTCTCTTTCTTTGGAAATCCAACACGGATACTTTCCACTTTCATCTATTTCACCAGTTTCATGGAGAGTGTATATATGTCCCGCTGTACACTAGGCCAAATACATTTTGAACTTGAGAAACAGTTAACAGGGACCCATTGTACGTGTAGCTGTGTCCATCATGGAAATTTGAATGTATTATCGCTTTATGCAAAGCGCTAACGACTGGTGTGTGTGATCGCCTCCTCCGCATATAGGGCAATACATGTATGTGATATATCGGCCAGGAGGTCGCAGACTCTCGCCATCCACAAAGCTAAAGCACTTCACGGACAGAGAAATTGTCGATGCCTCAAGGGCTAAGGAGAGCACTGTCTTCAAACTCTGAAATAGTGAACTCCAATCCGCTAGAGGCATGGATGAGCCGATGACAGTGGTCGCGCGGCCTAAGGCATGAACCGTCTTCGCCTGCTCGAACACTGGGGTCATGGGTTCGAATCCCATTTGAGGTATGGAGGTCTGTGTGAGTCTGTTCTGTGTTTGTGTTGCTGTGTGTGTAGGCAGCGGCCTTGCGACGGGCTGATCCCCCGCCCAAGGAGTCCTACTGACTGTGTATAGATTATGAAACTGAAAAGTGACCAAGGTCCACAAGGGCTGTAGAGCCACAGATAGTTCATAATTTCAGAAGCTAATTCTGGATTTTAACAAGCCAGAATGCCTAATTCATAGAGGCTGAAGAATAATAAAAAGGTTGAGAAATTAAATAAACAGCGTGGAAATAGACTTGAAAGGATTCTGACGATGGTGTATACTGTACTTCTTTTGGCTTGTTTTGGACTTCGCCATGGTGGCACGATTCTTTATCCACGCAGATTAGGCATGCATTATCCAGTTTTTACTTTCGTTTTTAACTGAATTCATGGAATATAACCCATACTTCTGTTTCTTTACATTGTTGACAAGTGCATGTTTGGCACAAATTTTCTATCATGTTTTTACTGCGATTTTATTCTTTCCTCCCACTGATGGAACCGGTTGTTGGTTGTTAATAGGTTGCTTTTTTTTACAGCTCGGCGTTTGTGCAGTGATTGAGACTAGCTCTTTCTAAGGGGCCCAACTGAGTAGGCTTATCCTTCCCTATCCACCTGAAGACGGAGACAGATCCAGTCTCCGAAACGTCGTGGTTTTTTTTTGTCTTTTATATACCAGACGATGGGTGAAGTCCAAAAGAAGTACAGCGTGGAAATAGGTTGCCATTCAAATCTAACTGAAACTGGACCGTGTTTACATATAAATGACTCCATGGAGCAACGTAATTAAGAAACTGTTCCTTATGTGATCAATAGATTCTCAGGCTTTTATGAAAACCAAACGTTCATTACTGTCGTCACAGGAGAGTCTGCCACTGGTCTCCATTCCGATCCATGCTAATACTATCCTAACATCTAGCCTTAGGTCTCCCAAGTGGTATATTCTTTTGAGACTGCTCCAACACTATTTATTGCGCATTTCTAATAAATCTAAGCGTGCTACATCCACCACCCGTCTCTTCACCTTTATATAAGTTAATAAACGATTTTTTCATGTACATTAATGCTGAGGTTTACTTACCCGCGTAGAAAATGTACATGTATTATTAACACGACGTAACCAAGGAATTAACACTCTAGTAGCATAACACAAAAATCGAACACGGCAATGTTAAAGTAAAAAATGTGTTCAGTTTAACTCTGGAGTCAGGGCCTTCATAACGAGTTTATGAAAATTATTCGTATGGGACATAAAAAAAGACCGGTAAAAAGCGTTAGGCATGAGTTTGAAAAAAAGTTAAACGAACATATCGGCGTACCTGAAATAACACGACTTTATGAATATACTGAAAATAATAGTTCAAGCCAAAATTAGGTGTGTGTAAAATCCGTGGTTTTAGTCCGCAAGCGATCTATACCGACCGAGCGACCGCCGTTTGTCGGCGAAGTTAGTGATAACTTTAGCGGATAGAGGGTGTCGCGTGGTCAGCGCAACGAATCCCCACGGCCGTTAATTTCCGTTTTCTAGACCGGATCCGCTACTTTTCCATTCAAGTAGCTCCTCAATTATCCTCACGAGGCTGAGAGGACCCCGTTCCAGACCCACTACTTCTCAGAAAATCTGGTAGCGCCGGGAATGGAACCCGGGACCTCTGAATCTGTGGGCAAGAAACTCTGGCCACTAGACCAAAGATGCTGTCTTACAGGGATACCTTTACTTTGCTTTACTTTATTAGAATACTGAATAACGTACGAAGTTAACAATACTTTACAAGAGAATAATACTGAGACAATAGCAAGCTTCTAATTGCATTTCTTTGGAGTTCAGCTTGTCATCATGTTTGTTAGTTCAGCAACACCTACCGACTGACGCAATTCCTGTAAGATAAGTAGGAACATTGAAGCGAGGTAAACAACTGCAGAGGTCGGAGTCGTTCACAATAGCCAGCGAGCCGGAGTATGGCAAGAAAACACAGGATCTGTGTTGGAAATAATGAACAAAGGGAAAAGGAAGGAGATCAAATGAAAAGGAATGAAGATCTTCAGGAAGGGAAAGAGAAAGTAAGATAGCAGAAATAAATGTGGAAGGAAAGAGAGGAAATGGGAAAAAAAGAAAAAGAGACAAAATCCATGATATTTGATTAGAGCTGAAGACACTTCACTGAAGTCAAGTACGAATTGTTTACAGTTCGCTGAATTCAAAATATCTCTGTAGAGACAATATCCTAGTCAGCGTAACCGTGAAAGGGATTGATGCGTTACGGATGGGCCCCACTCTTCTACCCGAGTCTGTGGTTCTTGGAATATTCACTGAAAAAGGTAAAGCTCTCCCTGTGTTTAACTAATTAAGCACTTACTCCATGAGGACGTATAGTGGAGTGGATGTATAGACCCACATTTTGTCTTTGGCATTAGCTGGAGGTGACTGGTTAGCTTCACTCCCCAGCTGCTTTACCCCCAAGGAAAGAGTCCCGGGTACCCATCGGATAGGAGGCTGGGTGGACCTCAGAGCTGGTCTGGCCAACGAGGAGAAGAGAAAATTCTTGACCCTGCCGGGACTCGAACTCCGGACCCTCGGTCTTCCAGCCCGCAGCCAGTCGCTATACCGACTATGCTATCCCGGCCCTTACCGAGAACGGCTCGTAAAAATATATAAACCAATTAGTTTTATACAAATGGTTTATATACAACAGATAAACCTTCTACTTGGAAAGTGTGTACTTAAACACGTATGCAACCCTAGATGCTTCCGTCTCCCGAATTTGTGCAAACTGTGCTCAGTGACTTTGACCACCCCTGACACAGGCCATGATTCAGGTTCATGTGATGTTCTCTCGGAACTTCGCTTGAAAATGGATACCAAAATCAGTGGTCTCCGACAAATACGAGTACTTAGATAGCACAACGTGTAAACAGGAACAGGAAGTCGGGTCTAGTCCTTCAGCGTCTTGGACGGTCTTGGAGACTGGTGAGCGTTTATACAAGTATCACTGTTTTCAGTCAAACTGTATACTGTGTCCGCTTTCTTCGTATGTTGGCTATTTAACGACACTATCAACTACAGATGTTGGAGTGTGACAGAATGATTACGTCTTCAAACTGGAGTGACTTACTTCAAGGGACTAAGCTCGAAAGACCTTAGGAAAATACCGATAACAAAAAATTCTGAATGATAGCCGACAATCGGATACGGGGGGCACTCGGTAGCGTAGTTGGTTGAGGTACTAAGCTACAAGCCGGAAGGTCACCGGTTCAATTCCCGATGAGTTCATTGGATTTTTTTGTTTCAATTTACCTAATCCTTCCAGCTGCAATATGACCCTGGGGCCGACTCTCTAACAGAAATGAGTACCAGGAATCTTCCTGGGGGTAAAGGGCGGCCGGCGCGTAAGACTCACAATCTTACCACCATCTGTGAGCCGATTGTCTAGATAATGTGGGAGCCTCGCTCTCTCACAACCATATGGGCCTCCACGGCCTGTTACAGGGATACCTTTACCCTTTTTTCGTGTTGGTCAAATTTACACCAAATTGGCATATATGGAAAGCGTTTAGGAAAACTACTTACTGCAAAATTTCACACACAAAAAAAAATCCGTTCATCGATTCTTGAGTTGCTATACGGCAACAAACGGATATATTCATACATGGCCTTGCTGAAACGCGTACTTTTGTAACTTTTGTTGCGCACGCGCAAAGAAATCTAAAGATTGGACCGATGTTTTATATGACTATAAAAGACCGGCTAATTTTAAGATGTCTGCAATGTCCCAGTCGAACGATAAGCGCAACTTAAATAAGGTCTCTTAAATAAGTCCAGTATCTGGCATTATGACCAGAGCAAAGTACCTAGTACGCATGGAGGAGAAGTGCATACAAAATTTTCGTAGGAAACCCTAAAGGAAATAAACAGCTAAGAAGATGCAGACATAGGCGGAAGGATAATATTATAATGTATCTTAGATAAAGAGGATTTAGCGTGTGTACTGGATACAACTGGCTCAAGACAGACATCAGTGGGGGGCTCTTGGATACAAGGCAATGATACTTGGCTTCTCAAGGCGGACTCAGCTTCATGTATTTAGTTCTGGTACGATGGCTTATTCTGTCGATCTCGGTGGCCCTGCGGTCTAAGACATAAATTGTCTTCTCCCGCTCAAACCATGGGGTCATGGGTTCGAATCCCACTCGAGGAATGGATGTTTGCGTTTGTTCTATGTTTGTGTTGTCCTGTGCAGGTAGCAGCCTTGCGGCAGGCTCATCCCCCACCCAAGGAGTCCTACCGTCTGTCTATATAATTAAGAAACTGTGAAACAGATGCCAAGGTTCATCACTGATTGTAGCGCCCCTTATTTTTACGGCTTATTTCGTAATTTGCTTGATATTGTAACGTGTTTCGTTACAGAAGACGCCGTAGAGATCGTTAATTGGTTTATTGAACAATCTACAACTATCGGCTACAATTAATTATCACAATATTACGGGTTTCCACACTTTACAAATCCTACAACAAAATCTCTTAACACTATCTTCAAGAGTCTTCACGTATTAATAACGCGGGAGCTATACAAGTCTCCCTGAATTACACACTCCAGATATAACTGGTTATCGCTGGTTATCGCACACGCGTCTGTAGCTCGTAACTGGCGAACTGAGAACTCGTTGGTAACGCACTGACTGGCGGACTGACTGTGAATAGCCTTCGCTGCTCCTTATGTAGCCTTGATCGGACAATTGTCGTCTGATGCCGTGTTGCTAGCCACGCTGTCCGGAGTTGTTGACTGCTGCCTAGCAACCGCGATATCCCTCGGTGACGTCACCACTGTTGATTCGCTTTGCATAGATTCAAGGTCGCGGGGACTCGGCTAACGTCGGCTCCGCTCGTGACGTTACCGCGCGTTGCGCGTTGCATAGCTACCAGGATGCGGGGTGATTACTCGCCTATTACGCGAGCGCTACTTTATCGCTACGTGCAGCCGGGGAGGTAGGGGTCAACATGTCACAATATAATGTTATGGTGCTTTCTTAAATATGCTATAAAGTGTGTTTCGTTGCTTCCAGACTCATATCAATCTCACTTTTCATCTATGTTAGTACAGGAGTGAGTCACTACGGAAATAAAGAGACCAGTGTTGTTTGCTTAAACTTAAGCTGTCTAATCGCTCTTCCACATTTTATACACGAAATAATTTCTTCTAGAACGAAATCAACTCTGATTCTCTAGATATGTGACAATAACTGAGTCATTACGCAGAAATTATGTTAGACGTGTGTATACTAGTTTTTTAGTTTTCTGGGGGGTGTGGTGAAACTGAGACCACTTGGTACATCGCCCACTACCTGGCCTACTGTACCAGCCCCGGATGATATATGATGAGTGTGGAGCAGTCGGTGGAATGAGAATTGGCAGGGGAAACCGAAGTAGTTGGAGAAAACCTGCCCCAGTGCTACTTTGTCCACCACAAATCCCACATGACCTGACCTGGGCTCGAACGCGGGTCGTCGCAGTGAGAAGCCGGCGACTAACTGCCTGAGCTATGACACGGCCTGTGTGGCATGTACTATACAAAACGCGTCGCAAGAGACTATCGTACATGATCTGCAGGTGTCATATTACTGTTACACTTTCTGCTACCCGGGATTACCAGGTTTTCGGACTTTGTCCAACGTCCGGTATTCTAAAGTACACAACGTTCCGGAAACTGGAGCTGTTTTAGTTCTCACGTGAGAGGGTGTGAGACATTTATTTTGTAGGGATCGTTAGAAAGAGCTAACCCGGGTTCACTTGTTAAAGTTAACGCTTTCTAACGGTCCCTACAGTGTAGAAGCCTCCCACCCCATCACATGAGGGCTGAAACATATACTGTTCCGGGAACGCTGTGTTTTTTAGAACACCGGACGGTACAGAAACGCAACAAAGAGCGAATATACTGATACTACAAAATTATATTTCTGCCGACGCGGTTTCTAATCCGTAAATAAATATTCAAGAAACGTCCTTGACTTGGAATGAAGTATATGCATGTGCGCTATGCTGGTTATTTCTCGTATTTGCTCATGCTCTAATTTCAGTTACATCAATACTGCCAACAGAAAAAAAAGGAATGGAAAGATTTACGACTTGCGCAAGGTCAGGAACAACTGCGCATCTCTGAATGGGTGAGACAAGTTCAATGGCAAGATACGTCGTAATTTCCAGACCCGTTCCATACACATTATAAAACAAAAGTATCTCAGCGAGCAAGATGGTACACTGTCATCGTTCTCAACTTGTATTTACATGAGGTCAGGTTCAGATTTCGGCAAGCTTGTTAAACATCTTGATAAATATTTATCGAGTTCTTTTCTCATTTTCCACAAGCGGATGCCGGGAACTTACCTTGTAGTCCTGCATCCTGTTTAGGGTGATAAATACAAATAGAGGTATTCCCGTCACACAAACAGTGTTACTTATTGTTCAGTTCACAAAATGTTTCGGCCCGTATAAACCATCAGCAGGTGATCTTGAGGAATGCGCAACTGATGATGGATTACATGAACTACAACGCTAACACGGAATTGCATCTTCCCATCATCAGGTGATCTTGAGGAGTACACAACTGGTGACGGGTGATATAAACCACAAAGCTATTATGGAATTCCATCCAAACATCAACAGGTGATCTTGAGGAGTATATAACTGGTGACGGGTGATATTGTAACCGTTCATTCTAATTGGAGGACTATTGTGTATTAATTATACCTATATTAAGATAATACAAAGAGATCCGGCAGATAGCCAACTCTTACACGCAGAAGGGACATAGTTCAAGTTTTGCTATGTGGACAGGAAGTAACATCTGGTACTTTCCTGGAATTCTGGCAGTTTCAGCAAAGTCGGAAAGTCTTTGAGAATTTGAGAGCTGACAACTTGGGACAGCTATAACTTAGAAGTGGGATGGCCGGAGCCTCATCCCATGGTCGTAATGCATCAAGGGGCTGTCAACCTTAGCGTCAGGTCAGCATCTGCCAGAATCACATAGCAAAGCAACATGATTGGAAATTCAAAATTTAGGGAACCTCCTAGTTTGAAAACTTAACCAATGGCAAAAGTGGAGGAGTGGATTTCTCCTGGAGTCTGGGGTTCGTGAACCTCAGGATTCAGAGAGAGTGCATTCCACCTCAAGGAGTCTTCATCCAACTTTCGGCAAAGTCGGACACAAAATTACAACTACGTCCCTTCCGTAAAAGTATTACAAGTAAAGTTCTAAACAAGTGTTACTAATAGATTCATTTGTATTCAGAGAGCTGGAGGGAATTAAATGATTACTAAGTGCAACGGTCTAAAGAGGTGTGTGTGATTGTAGTGAAAGATTCTTCCTGCCCTGCCCGAGCCAGACCCGTATAAGACCCGGGATATGAACTCAGCTCTACCAATTACCGAACAGAACCCAGATACTCCCGTCTTTACCTACTCGCGAGACACCTAAGGGTGTACAGGAAGCGAGCTCTCGCCTACCAGTTCCAACAACCACAATTCTCCTCCCTTCCCACCTAACTTCTCGACATCCACGAGAAGAGGGAGGACGGTGATAAGTGGAGCACAACGTAGGATAAAGGACGGTTACAATATAAACCACAAAGCTAGTATGGAATTCTATCCAGACATCAACAGGTGATCTCAAGGAGTACACAACTGGTGACGAGTTATATAAACTACAAAGCTAGTATGGAATTCCATCCAAACATCAACAGGTGATCTTGAGGAGTACACAACTGGTGATGGGTTATATAAACTACAAAGCTAGTATGGAATTGCATCCGAACATCAACAGGTGATCTCGAGGAGTACATGACTGGTGAAGGGTTATATAAACTACAAAGCTAGTATGAAATTCCAGCCAAACATCAACAGGTGATCTCGAGGAGTACATAACTGGTGAAGGGTTATATAAACTACAAAGCTAGTATGGAATTCCTCAGGATCACCTGATGATGGTATATACGGGCCGAAGCATGTTGTGAAATGAACAAGCAAAATCTATATTTACTCTGAAATAGGTCACCATCGCACATTTCCTCGCCCTTCTCCGTTCCAACAAAAGGCACCAATGTACAGGCTACATCTAAACGCTTCTCAAATTCAGCGCCATAAAATCCATGAAACTGAGAAACATAAAAGCTGATTATGTCATTTGTGAAGACAATGCCCATTATACTATGGCACTACTGATTCAACTCAATCGTCGTCAAAAACACAGTGCCCTGAAGAATTTAAAATCTAATGTTTATGTGTGTAACGGCCTTGAAGTGACTAATATTTACATCACGTGTTAGTGACTAAACACGGGCTCTGGATTGCTAATTGTGTTTATTGCACTCTTATAACTCGCAATTAAAACACTTATAACACCATCACTAATCTAGACATTTAACAAATCATTATAGCACACGCTGAGACTCAATGTCTTCACTTGTCGTTCCTCAGTTGCCGTTTTCACTAGGCGTCGCTAGTTTATGGCTGCTAACAATGTCTTCTGCTTCCGTGATTCTGTAATTCCCGGCTCTTTACCATTTCACAACCGGTCTTCATAAAAGTCAAGGTCAAAGTCAGAATTACTTCACGACTGGCGATTTTTACCGCCAATCAGTTCGTCCTGGCGTCAAGCTCCTTGAGACTCATGACAAGAATTTTTCTTTCAATGGAACACTTGCGGTCATAGCCCTTATGTAACAATTTCTCTGACGAGAGGATGGGTCTGTCTTTTACAATTGCTGCTGGCCCTCGCTAGAGCAGTCATTCTCAGGTCCTAGTTCCGAGGGACTCACGACCACAGTTTGCTGTCTCAGATTCGAGACTCTCTTAACCTGGCAGGCCAGATTCTCATGTTTATATCTCCCAGGAATAGGGTGGCCCAGTTATACCCCCAGGCACTGGGTAGGTCTTCATCTATCGACTCTCAGTCGTTACGTAACTTCGGCATTGACCGCATAGAAAACATCGGTCCCAACAATCTCTTCTACTGCTGCGTGTGTTCCGTTGCCAATCAATGGCTGTCTTCATCACTCATCATGTCACCATATTTAATACTACAGTCATATCTTGCATAAAACAGCAAGACTGACCCTCAAAGCACTTGAATTGCTACAACAAGCTCCGTATTCTGGGATGTAACGAAATAAAGTCCCCTGAAAGACAATAGACTTTTAACATGACCCAAAGAAGAAAGCAAAGAGGATCCTCCAACAGAAGAATGGATTGATTAGTGAAGTCGGTGAAAATAAAGTTGTCCTTGTGCTTAACTAATTAAGCATTATGCTATTAAGGAGTACGGGGGAATCCAAATTATCTTTACTTCGGAAATAATTGAAGGTGAGCGGCCAGCTTCACACCTCGGCCGGTTTACCCCCGGTACACATTGGATAGTTTGGATATGAGACTGCGTGGACCCCAGAGCCGGTCAAAACGACATGGAGAAAATTCTTTACCCTACCGGCTTCGAACTCCGACCTGTCGTCCAGGCCGTAGCCAGTCGCTAAACCGACTGCGCCGGCAGATGCAACAAAGTGCAGAGGAAGTGAGGAACATCTGCGAAATGTTACTCGTTTCCAGAGAGAATGGTAAGGGACTGAACCAGCCGCTTGACATTTGTATTATCCCGCCATGTTATGTACTAAGCCTTCCGCTAATTCCATTACGCGCCAGAGCTACTCTGCTCTATCGACACTGAACAGCGTCAGTTGAAGTTGCATGGACGATACACAGTGCGATAAATTGGTGAGAAGAAAAAAGTATTTATGATAACCGGGGTGAAGATAACACCGTCTGCTTATACTGTTTACCGATGCTCAGAACGAAATGTCTTCACGAAACGTATTGTGATATGTCGACCCATTTCTAAGCAACGCCCGAAATAAGCGCATGCAACAGGTCGCAAGAGATGTTTTCTATAGGGTTCGCATGTATCCATTGCTAGGTAGCGGGCCAATAAACATGCAAGAGAAGGCGGTGTTTTCCGTGGGGTCCGTGCAGAGGAATTATAACGGAGTACAACAGAATGAGAACGGGAATGGGGCGAGTCCTCGGTAGTCAAGAAAGATGGGCACGCCTGAAGATTGATTCTGAATTATTGTAATTGATTGCGATTATGAGAGATTGTTAAAAACGGTGTTTTTACCAATCATCCAATCCAAAATCCGCTATTATTATCCATGAAGCCATGAACACTGACAATATACATGTTATGGCTTGGTTCATTACATTCGGTTAACTAATATGCATACCGAAGTCCGGTTTTAGATTTGATTGAGTTTTCATGGTTGCCTTCAATCTGTCTTTCCTTTACAAACAAAAAACATTAACTGATATTTGAAGTTCTTACGGTTGTGAATACTATCGCGATTTTATGGTGACTATAGAGGCAGTTTTGAATAGTAACTGGATTTATTGAATCCTTACACAACCGAGACTAGAAGTAATGATAGCCGTTTCATTAATTCACACGCTTTACAGTTCACTACAGCATACATTTAAGTATATTTTCAGCTGGCTGTGTTTTCACAAGTCTCTGCCTGGTAACGGCTTCCAAAGACGGATGTTCCCCTTGCTCTGGGTTCCCGAATAGTCCCTTTGCCTCAGATACAACAACTCTTGACAAAATTACTCTCTTTAACTGTCCTGCTTGTAATATCTCGGCATGGACGGCACAGAAAACATAGTCCATCTGTTCACTCACTCATGCAGCTGCTCCAGAACTTCCCAGAATTTTATTGAACCAGAAGGTCCATTACCGTGTTTACAAGAGCCCTCCGCTCGTCCCTATCCTGAGCCAGATCGATCAAGTCCATGCCATCCCATCATATGTCTCTAAGATCTATCTTAATATTGTCCACCCACATACGCCTTGGTCTTCCCAGTGGTCTCTTTCTTTCTGGCTTTCCCACCAATATCCTATATGTATTCCTCTTGTCCTCGTTTGTGCTAGATGCTCTGCCCACAGTTCCTCTGTTGCTGTTTCCAATTGTTGCCGCATAAACATGCTTGTTTGCGAAGCCGTTACTCAGTAACGGCTGTTGCATAGCTGCTCATTGACTAGCAACGGGTCTACATGTACAACTGGCGGTTTCTCAAGAAGGGCTCATCTCCATTGAGTTAGTTATATAATCAGCATATTATGAAAATTTATGAAATATGAATATGATACTTAACTTCGGCGTCGCGTGGCCTGCAACGTCGTTCAGTATACAATGAATAAAACATTGGTTCGTCCTTTGGGACCCGAATGATCGATATCATTGAAACTTGAGTGTTATGATAGTTATAAAACAGTCCACTGTCACCATCTTCCTAATATATAACGAGTCACCTTCGTGAGCATGTTTCAACACTATCCTAAGCTATGTAGACTCTGTAATTGAAAGAGCGTTGTTACATTACCTATGCATTTCAATTAATTCATCATTAAAATAAACCTCACATGATAAGTGATGAATTTACACCATCATTAGGTGTGCAGGCTTACATCCTTATAGTAAAGGTAAAAGGTAAATTTGTCTCTGTGTCTAACTAAGCTAGCCCTACGCCATTAAGACATATGGGAGAGTGGATGTATAGATCCACATTTTCCTGACCTCGGCACTAGAGGTGAGTGATCAGCTTCACGCCCCGGCCGCTTAGCCCCCGGTACACACTCGATAGGAGGTTTGGTGGACCACAGAGCAAGTCTGGACGATGTGGAGAAAATTCTTCACCCCATCGGGACTCGAACTCCGACCACTCGGTCGTCCAGCTCGTGGCTAGTCGCTATACCGACTGAGCTATCCCGGCTCGTACATCCTTGTAGTCTAACCTAAAATTATTTCCGAATTATATTCGAAGAAAAGCACATAATTTAAAGTACTGAAAATCTTTTTTGAATTGACTACGTAAGTTCAATTTCTGTGTAGTTTCATCATCCTGATAAGGTTATAGAAGGCTAGAAGAACAAGAAAAAATTTAATTTGTTTATTTCGTTTTGGAAACTATTTTAAATAAATCGCAATCTACGAAAGCGTTTTAATTTCTTTCAAATGAACATAATTTTACGTTTAAACGCAATGCAAGTGTACCCAAGATGAATTTAGGACGAAACTTGTAGTGTTTGGTAGAAATCTATCGATGTTTCTGAGTAATATGCCGCTTCTTCATTTTCAGGATCTAAGACTAAGTCGAGCGAGGAAACAGCAATCAAGAGTCACAGAGCTAGTACATTCCTCCGAAACGTCTGTAAACTTCTACCAAACCACACGGTGCCACATCCCACGCGTATTATTTATACGAATATCAAATTTACACTTACGAGTATATCTGAAGGTATAATTGTACGAGTACATAAAACTAAAATTAACAAAATGAACGTTAAAAATGTCAACAGAATTTACGATGTAATACATCTAACTCGTACGTACGTGTGAGCAGTGCTGCATGACCGAGAAGTGTCAGCTCACACACGGTCTGTCTTATTCTGAACACTATAAAACTTCTACCCACATTCAGTAGATGATATGTGTATTTTTTTAAGTTCACTCCGTTATCTCCCTGACATGAGGTACATTGCTTTTCTATTATCTGTTATTTTAAACTCAGCCTTGGAACGCATCAGGTTGAGTCACAATTGAGAAGTACCTTGTCGAGCACTATCGCCTCATAAGTGACGACGTGTAGTCTGGTAGCAATTTGCCCCACGTGTCAGAGGAACGTACTTCTTCAGGGTTATAAGTAAGCTGAGTTATAGGCCATGCCGTAGCTCAGGCGGTTAGTATCCGGCATCTCATCGTGACGGCCCGGGTTCGAACCCAGGTGAGGTCATATGGGATTTATGGTGGACAAAATGGCACTCGGGCAGGTTTCTCCCAGTACTTCGATTTCTCCTGCCAATTCTCATTCCAAAGACTGCTCTACTTTAATTTTCTAGAGCCGGGACTGTCTACGGGCTGGATGACCAAGGGATCGGAGGTAGTGTCCCGGTAAGCGGCCTCCGTAGTCTAGAGGTAACGTTCCCACCTCATGACTCGTAAAACGCGGGTTCAAATACCCGGCGGAGGCCGTCGAATTTTTAAGGGCGGAAAAATTCAGGGAACAAGTCCTCCGGGAGGGACTTTAAGCCGTGGGTCCCGTGTCGTAGCTTTACGGCACGTAAAAGAACCTCATATCTCCAAAGGAGGTCACTGAGCCAAATTAACGGACGTTTCTCGCCCAACAGCAGTCTCTAATACCTCTGGTAGACGGGGGAAGCATTGTAGATACCTCTCAGCTAGTAGAGCCGGTCTCGATGGCTGGGCGGGACTGATGGTAAGCACCAGTACCGGTAGGATATAGAGACTGGTAGAAATCATAGAGGGAAGCACAATGAACCAATACAGGTCTAAGTGCATGGGGAAACCCACCCTCTCCAATAACTAACTAACTAGTGTCCCGGTATGGGCAAGATTTTTCACTTTTCCATGTCGCTTAGAACGGCTCTGGGGCCCACCCAGCCTCCTAACCAATGGGAACCGGGGCTCTTTCCCCGGGGGTAAAGCGGCCGGGGCGTGAAGCTGACCACTCACCTCCGACTAGTGCCGAGATGAAGAAAACATGGGTCTATATGTCCACTCCCCCATACGTCTTCATGGGGTAGTGTTAATTAGTTAAGCACAGGATCAACGTTACTTTCTACCTTTTTTTACACTTCTAAATCAAATCAAGTACGTCCTAAGCTTGTATTTTTTATTGAATGATTGACGCTTAAGTTATTTAATGACGCTGTTTCATCAAGAGATATTATGCAACACTGAATGAGAGAGTAAGATGTGAGTGGATATGAGATTGGATGGAGAGGTCGTGGTCTATTTCAAGATAATACAGCAGAATTTGCTTGCAGAGACCGAGGAAAATATCTTTATGAAAGCCGGTGATCAGGCTAATTCCCACATACATGTCTACACAGCTACCGCTGCATTAACCTACTTTATACAGAACCATTTGGATTTTCAAGAACATACATGCACTGATATGCATAGAATCAGGCACGAAGCATGGCATATCAAATTAATGATTTTGTAAAGTAGCGGAGGTTTGCAAGCAGATCGGGTCATATCAGAACCTACTCGTTTTTTTCCTCAGTTCAGCTCACACACAGATACCGTATTTACGCATGTATAGGCCGCGTGCGTGTATAGGCCGCAGCACAATTTTCAGACAGAAATTATAGAAAAAATAATTTTCTTGGAATATTATTTCAGGAGTAGAACACCCTGTATTACTAATTATGAATATATTTTTTTT
>NW_019729223.1:919452-977252 GCF_002891405.2 Cryptotermes secundus
TATTACTAATTATGAATATATTTTTTTTTAAATGAAGTGTGACTTCGAATATTTCGAATATAAGCCGCACCCCAGTTTTCCTCTTGAATTTTTGGCAAAGAATGTGCGGCCTATACATGCGTAAATACGGTATTTATCATCTTCTTGAACTAAGACCGTTAGATGGACCCCATTATCAGTTTTCTCTACGTTATCACGTGTAAATATTAAAAGCCCATCCTGGTAAATGACATGATAATGACACCACACGCATTAAGGGCAATATTTAATCACAGCGACACTGGACATTGACCTTTGTCCTGTCATGCAATGAGAGCTGAATACTGAAAAAAGTATCATGAAAGTTATGAATCTCTGGCGATGCTGAAGCAACGTGTAGACTGGAATTCTGTAAAATTAACTTCTAATAAAAGTTAAAATTACTGAAGATGGACGACCTATCACAGCGGCCGCGCGGTTTAAGGTATGAACTGTGTTCGCTCGCTCGAACGCTGGGATCGTGGGTTCGAATCCCATTCAAGGAATGGATGTCTATGTGTGTGTCTGTATTGTCCTGCGTGTAGTAGCGGCCTTGTGATGAGTCCTACAGGCTGTGTAGAAAAGACTACGAAACTGAAGAAGAGGCCAAGGCCCAACAAAGTGCTGTAAAGCCATTGATTAATGAATGAATGAATTAATTAATTAATGAATGAAATGAATATAGAGCGGGGAAATATTTCTTGTTGGCGAAGGGGTCGCCTTTGTGGTCTAGGGGTCAGAGTTCCTGGCTACAGATCCAGAGGTCCGGGTTCGATTCCCGGCACTTCAGATACGTAAATAAAACGGATAAGACTTCATGTCGATACGAGTTTGTGCGTTATCGATATGAACGTTAGTACAAGATATAACTCTGCTAGATAAACGTACAGAAAATATGGGGCCGGAAGTGCATTGGCTAAATCTGTATAACAAACCTAGGGCAATATATCTTGACACTGGCTTATGTTTTCATTATGATATTGTGTTGTTCGAGCATGCGCAGCAGAGACTTTAATTTTATATAACTCTCCTTTATTTCAAAGGACTCCATTCTCTGTACATGTTTTTCCTTCTGTTTGAAGTACTACAATATTTTATACCTGTAATATAATGTTATCAAAATTCCCAGCCTTATTCCGTGACGTATTATATGACATACTCTTTTAAATGTACGGTTCCTGCCAAAAAATATGTACGACTATCATATCACATGGCATTAAAAAAAGACGAATTGCTTCGTGTTTCCGTGCGTGAGATTTACCAACTTTCCAAGATACTTATTCACAAGTATAGAAGCTGGCCCAAGCAGAAAGCTTCTGACGTAACACGCTTCAGTCTCGGCTGGGACACCAACCCTATCATGTCTGGAGTTCTCCGTTGTTTTCTTTGGATTTCCAAGAAAATTCAGAGTCAGCAACATAAAGCAGGTCACGATAGCTTCCAGCAATACCCTTTCAAATTAATTATTCACGATCATTACATAAAAATACAATGAAGTTACTTTCACATGCTTACACATGTACATGTCACATTATGTAGAGTATGCCATACCTTGAATTGGCAACTTTACGCAAGAAATGAACAGTCTGCTCAAGGAGATCACCGGTATGGTGACTTTAGTCCCCGCCGTATCTAATGACCACACTTAGATTTTTCTCTCTTTCCTGTTGCTCCCACTTTGGAGCGTAGGGTATCCGTGAGAGGCCTCGTTTCACTTCAGTTTCTAAATCCTAGACAGTCGGTATGACTCCTTGGACGGGGGATCAGCCCGTCGCAAAGCCTCCACCTAAACAAACAGAGAATAAACGCAGACTTCCATGCCTTGAGTGGGATTCGAACCCACGATCCTTGTGTTCGAGCGAGCGAAGACAGTTCATGCCCTAGATCGTGCGGCCACTGTAATCGGCCATCGATCTGTACAGCTATCTCGAAAACCCGATCCTTGTACACGTGTATCAAAACCGATAATAGAGCCCAAAGAGGAACAGTTTTATTCTGATAAACGTGTAAGGTTCATCATTCTCAAAACAAGACGCGCAATTAGATTAGACCTATAATACATTGCCCAGACGTGTAATTTGACATTTTGCCATGACGTCGGTCTACAGTAGGTACAAAGCCAATGTCTAAAAGCTAAACACATTTGAGGACGAACATACTGCAAAACCAGAAACCATTTTCTTTGTATTTTGCTCGTTGGGCACCGTGAAGGTAAATTTGTCCCTGTGCTTAACTAATTAAGCACTACGCCATGAAAGCTTATGGTGGAGGTGAGTGGTCAGCTTCACGCCCTGGCCGCTTTACCTCCGGGGAAAGAGTGCATGGGCACCGTAGTGAGAAATATTTAAAACATAATTTTAGTCCTCCATGACACCTATATTTTGTGTTTTGTACCAATTTCTTGTACAGTGAACCGTGTATGAAAAAACTCACAAAGTTTTAGTTTTATATTGTGTTACACCGGCAAGAACACAAATCAAAGTCCCTTAACATCTTTTAGTGTAGATAGATACCAAATTTCATTTTAATATGTTTCGTACTTAAGGAAATTAAAAATATAGCCAGACAGCAAGACACCCTCATTAGGCCTATAAGTAATTTATTTCGTATTTCTTGAAAATAAGGCAAAACACTGGGCAAATACTTTGATGGGAAACAATGTTAGAAGAAGAAAGCAGTCTTCTGGGATTTGGCACCGTGTATATGTGGTGTTAACCGACGTTTCGGAGGAACGTATCGCCTCCATCTTCAGGGTAGAAGAAAAAATATAAGAAATCTGCAAGCGAAGAGACCGTGAGAACCGGTAAAAGCAGACCAGTCTGCTTTCTTCTACCCTGAAGATGGAGGCGATACGTTCCTCCGAAACGTCGGTTAACACCACATATACACGGTGCCAAATCCCAGAAGACTGCTTTGTTCATAGTCACCGCCGTGAAAGCCTCAGATCTTACAATGTTAGAAGAAGTTGGTAGTTGTCTCTGCTTGAACGCGTGATGATAGTGGTGAAACCTAGCCTAGGAATCAGGGCATACGGAAATGCAACCGCGCGACCTGGCAATGCTAAACAGAATCGTATTCTCTCTGTCTTATTCACGGCGACACATGCGCGAAAGCACAGATTTGGGACTACCCGGTCGAGCAGTGCGCCCACCCGCTTCCATGGCCTGCTATATCGGAAGCTACAAAACGTTGTTCCATATAAGCTATGAAATCTGTCCGGTCCAGACAACCGAAATTAATGGCCGTGGGGATTCGTTGCGCTGACCACACGACACCCTCTATCCGCTAAAGTTGGCACTAACTTCGCCAACAAGCGGCGGTCGCTCGGTCGGTATAGTTCGCTTGCGGACTCAAGCCATGGAGTTTCTTTTTTCTTGTTTTGTATGAGTACATCTGATTCCAAGCAAAACACTGGAGTTTTTATCGTACGCATAAGAGAAAATGTGTTTAAATTCTTTCAATTATAATACCCCGGTGGCGAACTATCAGCCAGGTCGCTGTCATTATAAGCCAAACAGCACCAGGAATTGCAAAGCGTATCTAATGGTAGTGCCTCACAACGAGACTATCTGTTCACACCTTTTCTGGCCTCAACATTATGTAACACCGATATCCACAAAAGTTCTCTTGCGAGGTGTAAGTCTGCAACACCTTGTTACCGTTCTTTATTGTATGTTTTATACAAAGCATAACAAGTGAATGTAAATACGGAAGCAGTGTCCATCAGAGACTGTATGTTTCCCCTCCAACTATTAAACTGATTTAGATAAAATTTGGTATCTGGGGGGGGGTTATATTCTAAACGTGGCCAGGCGAATGCTTAGAATAGTGTCGGTCAAATATAACCCCTACAAAAAATTAGAAACCTGACGTATTAATACACTATATAAACTATCTCCTCTTGAAATATTTTAATATAGGGTGAATAGCTATAGAAATACAAGCAAAATACCTGGAATTCTCATAACAATAGATGACAATAACAGCAGATTTTTAATTGAAATAAACAAGTTTCAAGGCCAGTGATGTATTCAGATCCACAATGATCATCGTACAGAGATATTGGGTTTTCGGACTTTATCCATCGTCCTAGTTTTTAAGATAACTAAGAAAAACACGACGTTTCGGAAACTGGATCTGTTTCCGAAACGTCGTGTTTTTCTTAGTTATCTTAAAAACTAGGACGATGGATAAAGTCCGAAAACCCAATATCTCTGCACAATGATCATATTTCGAAATATGTATATTTCACGGCCGTATTATTTCAAAGAAAAAACTAATAACTAACGACTATGTTACTTTGTGAGTATGTACGTATTTTGGTTTTCGGGGCATGAGTCCGAAAGTAGAAGTTCCACAATAAATACAGGACACAAAACCGTAAGGACAAGAATATGTTTGGCTCATTTCAATATTTACTCAAACATGTTTCGTCAACCGAACAGATTAATAATATTAATGAAATCTAAGTCAAGAAAATGTGTAACGAATAGGTCGTAACCTTCTTTGAATTACTGTTCCAACACTTGCTTGACACACAGGGAGATCTCTAGAAGCATGCGACACAGTAAATGAGTGTCGTCAAAAATTCAAACCGGGAATCTCGTGAATACGAAGAAGTACTAACAAATCCACAGCGACCATTGGTGATGATTTCTGAGGGCCGAAGCTTAATAATGTGATGAGACTTGGTCATCAAGAAGCTTAAGAATGACGCGCGCGGGTCCGTAAGGATAAGGCTCTCGCAAGTACAAGTCGACTGATAGTGGACTGACCGCGCTGCGTAAGAGGCCTCTCAACTGCCAGTAGCAAGTAAAAGAACGAACAAAGGAAAAAGAAATTAAGGAAAGGAAGAAGGCACGAAATAGAGGAGGAAGGAAAGAAATGAGGAACAAAGGAAAGAAAGAAAGGAGAATGGAGGAAGAACATAAAGAAGGAAGGAGAAAGAAAATAAATAAAGGATGAAGTAAAGGGGAAGGAAGACAAAAGGAAGCAAAGGGGGACAGGAGAATAGGAGGAGGAACGAAAGAAAGACGCAAAGCAATGGGGAAGGGAATAGAGAAAGGAGGAATGAACGAAAGGAAGAAAGAAAGAAGAAAGTAAAGGACGGCAGAATGAATAAAAGGAATAAACAAAGGACAGAAGAAAATGAATAAAGAAGGAATGAAAAAGGGAAGGAAAGAAGAAAAGGAAGAAACCAAGAAGGAAGGAGGAAAAACAGAAAGAAAAAAAACAAACAAACGAAGAAATGTTTATGGCATTCTGCAGTCAGTTCCTTTGCAACCTCTTCCACCAAGAGCATGACTGACGGAACAGCTGGGACAACTGGAGCCATGTTGGGGCCGATCCAGTGACGACACATGACCGGAATGTTAAACTCTTCGGCAGATAGTAATTCTCTGTGGCCTTGAGGGTGATACCAGGGACGTTACGTAATTTTGAGTAGTGCCTGTCAGGGATCCGGATCGGTCCCTATAGGGTGTACGTTCAGTGGCCACGTTTCTTATGATCTTGAGAGGAAGAAAACATCCACGGGTATCAGCAAGTGTCGTTTATTTCTTCAAAGCCTTTTAATGAAGCACTATGAACTGCAGATGGCAGCTTGAGACGCATGACGAACTGGGAGGGACGCGATCGTGGCTTGCTTTCAGCTATATCCCAACATTTGCGCGGAAAGACTGGTAAAAAAACACAGCAAGCCTCAGTCAAGATGATCAGTCTCAGGAATGAAGCTCGAACCTGGATTTCAGCAATAAGACAAACCATTATACAATGCGTCTCAGTCCATATCCCGTTTCGATTGACAATTAACAGCAATTCATTCTTATAGAAATGTAATACGAAGTAATTATTTCACCAAATTAGGTCATTCCCTTATTAATTCTGCTGTTCATAGGGAGTACTTGGGGGATAACTTGGTCTCCAAACTACTATCTTTTCATGATGCATCCTAACCAAAATTATGTATGTATTTCTTATTTCTCCTGTAAGTGCTAATATATTCTCGTCCATTTCAACCTCAAATATTTCAGAGCTCTATATACAACGGCAATTATGTCGTTCGTAGTACAGTAGCTGCCATGACCGCCATGTTGGTACGTGGACAGATAAACAGATGGAAATTAGTAGTGACAAGGTTCGTTGGCCTATGGACGTAATGGTATTTACTCCTACCAACTTTCATGAAATTCGATCTATAGGTACATAAATAATTAAAAGAGACGCATAGATCTGTACGTATAGACAAGTGGACGGACGAACAGACATGGACTTGGTATCATATAGATACGTCCCGTATGATTAGATAAGGAAACTATGCCTAATAACAGGTACATTTCACAGAAATCACTCTGCAAGGCGCTAGCGGTCCGTAGAGGCCCTCCCTATAACATAATTCTGAAGACTGCTACAGGCTGGGATGTGTCGCAACCAAAACTGACGGCGTCAGATACCAGAAGACAGTGAAACAGTAAACGCTGTAAGAACCTCAAATCTCACACATTTCGTCGGCATTTGCACTACATTTGCAGTTTCTCTATCCTGTCTCACCGGTCTGTTTTATACGCGCACGAGCGAAATGTGGCATGATAAATACGTTTGTCGTGGAACAATTCTGACCTTAATTATACCAATTCTTATTATCGTAGGTTAATCCTAGCCGACTACTTCGTTCTCTGCTGCGTGATGAACTATGGCAGTGCGGATCAACTCGCTTTTTGCTGTGCGTGTACAGTGAAAGGCCTGTGCTGACGGTTACAATCTGCTCTAAATTATTCAGTTTTAACTTTTACGTAACAAACAGGGTATTACTGAGTTTAGGTTCTTTCACGGTTGTTACTCATCATAAAGTGATAAACTTGTTTTAGAAAATAATTAAAATGCATATGAGGTTTGAGGTTTTGATGGCGGTGAATATGAGGTTACAATACTCTTGATGCGAAATCTTGAAGTATGGTAGAGAGGCACCAAAGTTTCGGGGGAAACACGCTACCTCCTTCTTTAGGATAGAAAAGGATACCTATCTACCAGATTACACGGCCTAACATCCCAGACTATTAAATTAAAATTAGATTAAAAAGAATTAAAAAAAAACACCGTGGCTTTAGTCCGCTAGCGAACTGTACCGACCGAGCGACCGCCGCTTGCCGGTGAAGTTAGTGCCAAATTTAGCGGATAGAAGGTGTCGCGTGGTCAGCGCAACCAATCCCCACGGCCGTTAATTTCGGTTTTCTAGACCGGAACCGCTATTTCCTTGAAATAGCTCCTTAATTATCCTCACGAGGCTGAGTGGACCCCGCTCCAGACCCATTACTTCTCGAAACTCTGGTAGCGCCGGGAATCGAACCCGGACCTCTGGATTTGTAGCCATGAAATCTGACCACTAGACCACAGAGACGCGATAGAACTTAAAACCGAAATTCTTGAGCGACTGGATTGGCACTCCTGCTTCACATTCAGGAGGTCCTGGGTTCAAAATTTGTCCCGAAGACCTCCAACCCTGACTGAGATAGCTCGGGATAACAATTCTAATTATGTCACGACTGCTTCATTCCACGTCCCTTACAATGGAGTTTTAATTATCTTGGCAGTTCTGCGTTATACAAAACCTGAGCTACTGACAGCAGCATGAGTGCAAAATAAGACGCGAAAGTACAAGGAGAACTTGAAGGTTCACATCACTGTTAATTTCACGGCTCTGTTTTAAATTGGAAATTAACTTGCAGTTGGTCCACAATGACGGAGCTGCATTATCTCACTCAGCGACCTCAATTCCTTAACAACATCCCTAACGGCCAACGGCACTTCACTTCACGTAAGACAATATACCGCATCTAGATCATGGACGAGCAATGATAAATGGAGCAATCTACTTAATAAATTACCCTAATATTATGAGGTTCAAACAAAGACTCAGAAATACAAAGGCCTCCTTGAGCAGGGTAGGAGCATAGTAATTTGAAACTTACAGCAAACGAAAAACATTCTTTTAGGAAAAATGAAGGTGTTTCATTGCAGTTAGGTCAATATGGTTTTCGGACTTCATCCATCGTTCCGTATTCTAAAAACTAGAAAACATAAGAATCTGTTTCCATCCTCAGGTGAGAGGGAAGACACCTACTCTGTTGAGTCCCATAGAAACAGCTAACCTCAATCACTGGACAACCCCTGTCAGTGTAGCCACAGCTATAGAAATGCCTCAGGCCATGCTCTTATATTTTCCTGCTCTCTCTCTTCGACAAAGCCCGTTTTCAGGTATTCACATAGCTGTGGTTAAACTGACATGGGTTTTCCAGTGGTTGAGATAACCTGTTTCTAAGGGACCCAACAAAGTAGATGTCTCCCCCTCACCTGAGGATGGAGACAGATTCAGTTTCCAAAACGTTGTGTTTTCTAATTTTCAGAATACTGGATGATGGATAAC
This sequence comes from Cryptotermes secundus, assembly GCF_002891405.2. Classification (NCBI taxonomy): domain Eukaryota; kingdom Metazoa; phylum Arthropoda; class Insecta; order Blattodea; family Kalotermitidae; genus Cryptotermes; species Cryptotermes secundus. Next base: position 927,893 of record NW_019729223.1, read on the forward strand.
GTACCAAGTGTCGACATTATTTTAATACAATACGTGAACACATTTTTCGTAACTGGGAACGGTATAAATGAGAACTGGATTTTAAATGGCATTATACAACAATCCTTTGCCAAGCACAGTTATATTTCTTACGAGCATAACGACTGGGAAAAGTCAAGGCTTGTGGGGAAACTTGGGGGTTGGGGTAATAGAGACTCCCGTCAACAATTAGTACCTTGTCTTCCGTGATTATAATACCTACAAACTCCGAGGCCTGTAGTCCGCAAGCGAACTAAACCGACCGAGCGACCGCCGCTTGTCGGCGAAGTTAATGCCAACTTTTGCGGATAGAGGGTGTCACGTGGTCAGCGCAACGGATCCCCACGGCCGTTAATCTCGCTTTTCTAGACCGCAGCCCCCATTTCCTTGAAATAGCTCCTCAATTATCCTCACGAGGCGGAGTGGACGCCGTTTCAGACCTACTACTTCTCAGAAAATCTGGTAGCGCCGGGAATCGAACCCGGAACCTCTGGATCTGTAGCCAGGAACTCTGACCACTAGACTATATGTATAATAGTATGCGTACTGCAGGACAGCCTGGATTTTGGGGGGAAAATCTAAGTTGAAAGAAAGTCGGAAATATATGATACATTAAAATAATTTTTAGAAACAAATATTCTTCTATCATGAATACTCTAAAGTAAGTAGTAAATGTGCCGGTCACGGTAGCCGAGCGGTCTAAGGCATGCACTGTCTTCGCTCGCTCGGAAGCCGGGATCGTGGGTTCGAATCTCACTCAGGGCATGGAAGTTTGTGTGCGTTTTTCTGTGTTTGTCTACAGGTAGAGGCCTTGCGACGAGCTGATCACCCGCCCAAGGAGTCCTACCGAATGTGTAAGATCTAGAAAAATCGAAGTGAACGGAGAAGTTCATGGAGGTAGGCCTAGGCCCACTGGGGCTGTAGTGCCAAGAGGGGGGGGGGAGCAGTAAATATGCTTCGTATTATTAACAGTTTAAACATATTTTTAAGCAAATTTTCTGGTTGTTCCTCCCGGAAATATCTTCAAAGCACACGCGTGTACATGCGCCTTGAACTTGTATGACATTTCAACTGTTCCATCCTGGCAACAGAACAGTACGAGTATCATGTCGGTAACCAGTAAATGCCATCCTGCCTCTTGCAGACGACACACCCAGGTTTCCGTCTTGACATCTCATAGACTGCCGGTAGCAAAACTGCAACCACACAAGGCGCGCGGTTCGCCCGCATCTCCGGACACATTCTCATTCGAGAGTTTATGGAATTACATTCCGATATACGTGTAATACGATTCGATGGATATTTCGTAACGCCGACCACTACCACTTCCATTCAAAACAATTTTATTACAGAAAATCTGACGTAGAAATAGCACTCTTCTCGCGTATTAGAGTTGCTGGGTTCAAATCTCCACCAGATCCACGGCTTTCTCGGCTGGTGATTTTCGCTGTTTTTCTCAGCACCTCCAGGCAAATTAGGTGAGCAACACTTCCTTCAAAATTCTTCCCAATTCATTTGCCATCCTAACCGTCGAAGTTAAATACTCTATCTATTGAATCTACTTTATTATTATTAGGCACTATGCTACAAGCCGGAAGGTCGTGGGTTCAAGTCATGATGAGGTCATTGGATTTTTTCAACTGACCTAATCCTTCCAGCCACACTATGGCCCTGGGGTCGACTCAGACTCTAACAGAAATGAGTACCAGGAATTAATTAAATAATTTTCCTGGGGAGTAAAGCGCGGCCGGCGAGTAAGGCTGACAAGCTAACCGCCATCTTTGAACCGATTGTCTAGATTATGTGGGACCCTCAACGTCTCACAACCCTATGGGCCTTTACGGCTTGATACAGGGATAGCTTTACTTTTTTTTTAATGTACTGTCTTCGCTCTCTAGGAAGCCGGGATAGTGGGTTCGAATCTCACACGAAGCATGGATGTTTGGTATATGTATGTGTTTATTCTGTGTTTATGTGTAGTACGCGGGTTCAAACCCGGCTACGACGAGCTGATAACTCGTCCAAGATGTCCTGCGGCCTGTAAAATGATCACGAAACTGAAAATCAGAGGCAAGGGCCCAAGGGGGCTGTAGAACCAGTGAAAAATATTATTATTGATTGAAATTATATAAACTGCCTTGTTTTTATATTATGTTTTGTGTGTTTTCGTTCTTTTTCTTTACTCGTGCTCACATTGTAGTTAGCATTTGGTTCATTAAGTTCTTTATGTAAATAAATAGAAATTTAATTGAATTACTGACAGCGTCATAAAACGGGCACCAAAGGAACAACTGGATATAATACTGAATTTTTAATGTGTGAGTGTCCGTAACAGTACAGATTGGTGAAAATAAAACCAATCAATAAATTAATGAACCCAATCAATCGCCCTGCAGACCTTCTAGATAGTGCAATGTGCTGAACGTAGAGTTGGCTTCCGTGACATGTCGTGACCCATTTGTCTGTCTACGGCTAAGTGTGTACACTTTCGACCTACAATATCGAGTATTGTAAGCGATGATGTGACTAATTTCTTCGACCAGTCAATTTACTGTATGGTCGGTTCCTCAATATTCAGAAAACTGGGTTGCTCTTGTAATGGCAACCAGTACGGTGGTCAACGTAATGTAACTGTGAATCGACTTCCTAACAAATTTTAGTCAAGACTGTTCACCCAGCAGAAACGCATCTAAGGAAGTACACACAACTTCCTCTTGTTAATTCCGAGCATATCAGCTCACCATTTCTCCTCACTGCCTTTGTTCACTGCACTGTACTTTCACATTTCAACGGCTCCTTTAAAACTGAATTTATCTTTCTGCTTCTGTGAGTAAAATTGACAGTGAAACTGCTTCTAATTTCATTATATCATGATTTGTGTCGAAAATACAGCAAAGAGTAAGGGCTACTACTAGCGGCCTCCGTAGTCTAGAGGTAACGTTCCCACATCATGACTCGTAGTACGCGGGTTCAAACCCGGCGGAGGTCGTGGAACTTTTAAGGGCGGAAAAATTCAGGGAACAAGTCCTCCGGGAGGGACTTTAAGCCCTGGGTCCCGTGTCGTAGCTTTACGGCACGTGAAACAACCTCGTATCTCCAAAGGAGGTCACTGAGCCAAATTCAAGGACGTTTCCCGCCCAACAGTAGTCTCTAATGCCTCTGATAGAGGGGGGAAGAATTATAGAGACCGCCAAGCCAGTGGAGGCGAACTCGCTGGCTCGGCGGGACTGATGGTACGCACCAATATAGGCAGGGTATAGAGACTGGTAGAATATCATAGAGGGAAGCACAATGGACCAATACTGGTCTAAGTGCATGGGGAAACCCACCCTCTCCAATAACTAACTAAGGGCTACTACTGGATAAAATGTGCTAAAATGGCGAAAAAAAAAGAAAGGAAAAAGAAATATATAGAAGGAAATGAGTAAAAGAGACGCACAGAAGTTAAAAAGGGTATGTTAAGACCGCCTACAGCAAACTTCTTCATTGAAAACCAAATATGGATAAGAAAATTGATCTAATACTTGAAATATATATCATTAAATTCTGACATTTATTTGTTTCAAACCGTCATAGAATGAACCGTTTAGTAACTATTCTGACTAAGCAATATGCTACCAGGGAATCTAGGCTTAATTCTCGACAAGGAAAGAGTTTTTCTCTCTTCCACAGCGTCGAGACCAGCTCTGAGGTGCAGCTTCCCCTCCAGCAGGTATCGGAGGCTTTCTCTTCGGGATAATACGGCCGGGACTTGAAGGCATCATTCACATTCGTTTAGTGCTGCGATTAAGAATGCATGAAGCGATCATAATTTCCCATACGTCTTCATGGTATGTAAACTTGTCCCTGTGCTAAACTCCACAGGATCAAGTTCACCTACTTACGTCTACGTAGAAGGCGTTTACATGCGTCAGGGGAAAAAAAATAAAAAGGCAAAAAACAAGGAAACAAAACAACAGGGAAAGGAAATAAGAAAATTAAGGAAAAAAGAAGAATTAAACGAAGACTGGGGGAAGAAATGAGCAAAGAAAAGGAAAGATCATAAAGCTAGACCGGTTGCTGGTTCCTTAACACCAACACCTGGAGAATACGACTGTTCTTATACTTGAAAGAGACCACTAATATTTCTATCCGTAGTAAGGTACAAGTAAAGTTGTCCCCACGCCATGAAGGCGTACGGGAGCTAGGCACTAGCTGGAGGTGAGTGCTCAGCTTCACGCCACGGCCGTTTTAGCCCCCGGTACCCATTGGATAGGTGGTTGGGTGGACCCCAGAGCCGGTCTCCACGACGTGGAGAAGAGAAAGGTTTTGACCCTACCGGGACTTGAACTTAGACCCCTCGATCGTCCAGCCCGTAGCCAATCGCTATATCTACTGCGCTATCCCGGCTCCTTTTCAATCCGTAGTAGAATTTAAATTAGAATATATAATTAATTTCGGGAGCGATAAGAAGTAGCTTATCATTCTGAACAAAAGGTGAACCTTCTCGCCACACACTCTTCTGAAAAAAAAACGAAGACTTGTAACAAGTATAATAACTTATTTTGATTACTACATGACATTAATGTGTTGGATTCTGCCCTTGCAATATCTGCTGATGCATGCTGCCTCATCAGGCGAACAGAGGGAGACAGTGAGGCCACGTCTGCAGGGTCAAGGGAGTTTGAACAGCCAGGCGAGGCACTGTGCGCTGTGCACAGGTGATTCTGATGAAGGCTGTAGCGAACCTGGCCGAGAGCAGTACTACAGTTCAGTTAGCATTATGGCTGTCTCATTAATTTAAAATTAAGGCAATTATAGATGCCTCAAAGTAAATGATGCTGTATTTATACAGACCCTATTTTATTGGTTTCCAGAAGAATATAGTTAATTACTCTTATTCTTACTGCTCAACTTTTATACGATTATTTTGAGATGTCGTGTAAAATGCTAGGGCCATGTAATGTCGAATATTAAATTATAAGATAATTAATATATTTTCCTCGATAACTACACTGCGGGTGTTTGAGAACAGGGTGCTGGGAACAATATTTGGATCGAAGAGCGATTAAGTAACGGGAGTTCGAGAAAACTGCATAATGAGGAGCTTCATAACTTGTACTCTTCTCCAAGTATAATTAGAATGATCAAGTGAAGGGGGACGAAATCGGCATTACATGTAGCACAAATGTGGGCGAAGAGGAATTCATATAGGATATTACTGGGAAAGCCAGAAGGAAAGAGACCACTAGGAAGACCAAGTCGTGGGTGGGTGGACAATATTAAAATGGATCTCAGAGAGATATGATGGGAGGGTATGGACTGGATTGATCTGGCTCAGGATAGGGACCAGTGGAGGGCTCTTGTGAACATGGAAATTAACCTTCGGGTTTCATAAAATGCTGGGAAATTCTTGGGTGGCTGCAGAATCGGCGGCTTCTGAAGAAGAGCTCAGCTCCATGAATGAGTGAGATAATTAGACATTTTATCAACATCACAGCCTCAGATGGTTGCTAGATTATGATTCATGTGCAAAGGTTTTTCTAAACGGTGGAATTTATGGCGGGCTACTGAAATTTATCGATGTTACATAATTCAGCTCTTTCCTCGCAGAAAACATACTGTCTCTCCATTACAAAGTCCAACTGGTTAAATAATCGTTGTTTATTCTGACAATTATATGAAACATGAATACATTGTATGGACACAAAACATAGATCTATCAGTGTAAAGGAGGCGTTATGTATAGTAGCTAGTATGCTTTACACACTTGTAATAATATAGTAGTATTTATCTGAATATACTAAAGAAAACCGTCTAAAACTTGTCACGACATTCGATATCGACAGTTAATTCAAGAATACAAAACAGTAACGTTAACCACTAAATCGTAACGCTCTATAGGGTGACTATGAATAATGAATCGAGTTTAATATGGGTGACCATGGCCTATTTTAAGGCGCTATCCTGAGATACATCAGGAAGAGCCGAGGAAACGGGACCATAAGACCAGAGACTGGTCTATACGGGTTATACAAGCAGACTTTAAAGGGTTCTGATGATGGTGTATGACGCTCGGGGATTACTGGATTTTTGGACTTTGTCCATCGTCCGATATTCTAAAAGAACACAACGTTTCGGCAACTGGATCTGTTTCCGTCATCAAGTGCGGGAGTGGGAGAAACCTACTCTGTTGAGTACGTTACATAAGGATAACAGAAATTTTGCAATTAATGTTTACCTCTAATAGCGATATTTTAAAATTAATTTACTGATTTTCATTAACATTATCAGACAGGTAATTACATTAGAAATGATGACGAAGCATCAGTTTCTAATTCTTGCCTTCAAACATTCAAAAATGGAAGCCATTTTAGCTGGGAAACCTGAAGGGCAGATAGCACTGGGATGCCTAGGCACAGCTAGGAGGATATGATTAAAATGGATCTTAAAGAAATAAGTTTAAGGTTATGTACTGCATTAAACTGGCTCAAGACGGGGACAAATGGCAAGCTTTCGTGAACACCGCGATAAACTTTCGATAAGTTTCTGAGCTATTCGTACATTTCCAAGGAGCAATTCTCTTTACGGAACTAGTTAATCCACCCAGAACATTGATCTCATGTATCAACACTACATTTTCCATGCATTTTTATGAGCTACTTTGAGACGCTATATAGCTGCGAATGATAGATAAGTGTAGAACGATGAACTGGAAGAAATCTGGAAGAAACTGTTGTGGCCTAATCGAGGTATTAACCCGGTAATTTCCTGGAGGGACTGAAGGAAACAACGATGAAAGTCAGGTAGGCCGGTGTCCCAAACGAGATTCGAATCTAGAACTTTTCTGCTGCTCGAACTCGCTCGGGCTCTTCATGTAATGAGTATGAAAACGATCAGCAGTTTACTATGAACGGTACTTAATTCGCAGACCAATACCAAAATCAGACTTTTTGCCTGTGGTGTAACACATTTTAACTCTGTCCATCCACCGACTTTATTGAAACAATTATGTTTAGAAATTTTGAACTACTTGTCTCTTCAAGGCGAACAGGATATGAAAGAGAAACCGCTCTGCTGGGCTCCTCGTCAGAGCTGCTCTCGAACTATGGGACTGTAAATAATTCTACCGAAGAGTCCAGCAGCCTCCCCGAGGACTACTGCCTTGTCGTGGAGAGATCTGCGCGCCCCAGTGACCCGAAGAGCTATGCTGGTGGGATCGTAAGGTCCTGGTAGTTCACCAACGCCAGACAGGCCAAAGAACTGAAGCCAGAACAAGTGTAGTCCCACGTCTTCCAGGTTTGGGATTGAATGTGGGACTACAACTCCACCTCGAAAAAGTATGTTACGAAACGTTCACAACCTATGGAGTAGGCAAAGACCCACACAGGGTTGTAGCACCCGTAAAGAAGAAGAAGGGCCCAACCGAAGTAAATTTTCTTTCGTATCCTCTTCACCTGAAGTAGGAAACAGAATCAGTTTTTGAAACGTAGCGATTTTACAAAAACAGAAGTTGGATAAAGTTAAAAATGTCCCAAATGATAATTTTAAACTAGCATTCATGGTTCTATAACGAAGAGAACGATATTTCCTGAAAATTAAATGTTATCTGAAATGCCAGTTCAGTGCCGCCACTGCATCCCAGGAATTGAAGACATGCCATCCAATGCAAGCCTGCACGCGGGCCGATCTGACATAACCAGCGTGCCATTAGTTACGGTTTGTTCGGAATGTCGATTTGAGAGAACCCTTGGGTTTTGAGGTTACATAGGATAGTCTAGTAAAAGAGAGTACAAATACGATCTAATGTTATAAACAAATTAATAAATTAAAGTACGCAACGGCGCGATAAACATCTCCTCACGTAAGCGCACTCAACAATAGGACGAATGTTTATAGCTCGCTGCTAGGCAACAGTCAGCGTGCCAATGGGCTGGCGAGATAGCTATCATGTGACTGGCTTTCTATGGAGTCCGTGCTGCGACCGTTAGTATGAAATGGTTCGGTGAACAGATTTCAACAATAGGGGCAGTGTTTTCTGCGTGGTCGGTGCGGAGAATATATAACGATAATTACAAATATAACAGGTTTCAGTTTTAAGTGCACTTCCGTTCACGTTAGTTCTCGGTAGGAGACAGCCACGGGAAGTTCAGTGTTGAGTGCAGATGAGTTCTAGAGTGATTGAACAAGAGGTAGCAAGAGGACTTCATAGTGATTTGAAGTGCTAGTTTCTGTGTTGAGATCCGTTGCTAGGAGACAACTAGTGGGAACAGGGAATCCTACTGCGTGTGCAACGGAACAGGAAAGCGAGTAAATCAGCGATAGCGCTGTATTGCCTGTATTTAAGTGTAGTTAAGAGAGAGAGTGTGATCGAAGTGCTAATAAAGCCAATCATCCGTCATTTCGTCACGCGTACCACCCTACACGTGACAGTATTATAATTCATAGGTTCGATATCGACAACGCAAAAACACCAGTGAAACCAATTCAATTCAACTCACAGTTACTGACATGTATACATTTACTTAATTTTTACTCAAAAAAACATTGTCCTCCAACCGCATTCGAAACGATTTCTCCACCAAAATTCCCTACCCCATTTAGCCCGTTATTAATTACGTGTTCACACTTCTGATCTAGCATTTGTATACCCTGGATATTCTACTTATAATTTGTTACGTAGCCGCTCTCCTAATATCGACATAGTACAGAGCCAGATGGTAAGATTACTGAATATGGAGCAGTTTGTAGAATCAGAATTGGCAGGGGAAACCGAAGTACTCGGAGAAAACCCGCTCCGATGGCACTTTGTTCATCACATATCACCGGGCCTCCGCGGTGGGAAGTCGGTGACTAACCACTTATTCTATGACACGGCCTCTGATATTCAATTGAATAAAATTAAAAACAAATGAGGGCAAAAGCGAAAGGTACGGTTTTCTCCGTCTCTAGGCACCACGCCTTGGAGATATGTAAGAGGCGTGAAAGTGAAGCTACTGACTACCGAAAACGTGTCACGATAACATTTTTCCAGGCTAAGAACTGACGCCAGTTCCTCCAAAATATGATGGAGTGGTAAGCACTTAATTTCAAGGTTTAGGAACCTTGTAGCAAAATCGTGAGACTATACGTAAAAAAATCAAGCAACATTAAGCTCGAATCTCTTGCATACGGTGACCAATATGTGACATAACTTTCCCCTGGGCTGTACCACAACGTGTTGGGGAGATCTGCTTGTCCTGATCACTTGAAGAGCCGTGCCAACAGAGAGCATAAGCTCCTGGTAGAGTCATCCACGTTAGACAGGTCGAGGGATAGGGTCCAGACGAAAGACAGCCGCTTGTCCCCCCGGGCGGAGGTTGGGTATGGGGATAACAGCCTCACCTCGGAAAACAATACATATTTGGCACAGAAACCTGATGTATTCATACATCGGATCAATAATTTAGAATGGGCGTCTGTCAGAAAGGAGGCCAAAGTTCTTAGAGAACCGTGCATGGATGGGAGGGCGGGTGAGGGAGGAAGAAGATATGCGTCTGGCCCACAGTGGACTTTTTGAGAAGAGACCAAAATTGAATAAAAGAAATAAGTATACCAAATATTAATACTAAAAAATGTCTGTTTTTTATATTCCTCACGAATATATTAGGGCGATCAATATAAGTCTTAAAGGCTTAAAGGTACAGTTATAAGAATTTTTTCTGGTTATCCCCCCTTGGAAAATTAGCTTCATGGTGAGGGGAGATCCTGACGGCGTCCATGAAGTAATGTGACGTAAACAAAGGTATCCTATGTAGGACCTGACGTTCTCACAGTGGTGGTCATGAGGAGTTCTATCTTCTGGGATATAATGCCATACAGTTCGTGAAAGTAACCGACGTTTCGGAGGAAGATACAGCCTCCATCTTTAGCATTAAACGTCGGTTGACTTTCAACGGATTACACGGCTTTATACAAAAAAAAAACAGAATTCTTCAAAGGTAAGGTAAAGTAGTCCCTGTGTTTATCTAATTAAGCACTAGGCCATGAAGGCGTATGGGGGAGTACATGTATAGATCCAGATGTTCTTGACCTCGCTCACTAGTTGGAAGTGAGTGAGATTTAATCCCGGGGAAAGAGCCGACGGTACCCATTGGATATGAGGCTAGGTGAGCCCCAGAGCCAGTCTGGACGACGTGGAGAAGAGAAAATTCTTGATCTTACCGGGACTCGAACTCCGACTCCATGGTCGTCCAACCCGTAGCCAGTCGCTATACCGACTGAGCTATCCCGACTCCCTGTTCTTCAAAGGTAGCCTAGCTGTAATTCCGTAATTTTATCATCTAGTTTGGCTATGCCCAGAATATAAAGCACACTCTCTATTAAAGAGGCCTTTCTGTCTAAAAATATCTGAGCGTCAGGTCTACATGTCTCACCACGTGGAAATCTCTTCATGTGGAAGTGTAGCTGATCAATGAGGCGACACCAATGAGGGAAGAGGAGAACGTTAACACTTTTAGACAGCTCATTGTCCTTTCGTAAGAACGGACTCCCGATGGCCATAACAAGATAAAGAGAGGGGTCACTTCTTGCTACAGCTTTAAAAGCTGCCCTCCTGTACTATCCAGTAATCCTACTTCGTACTATGGAAGTCTCAGGTTCAAACCTCATTTCCGAAAACAGTTATCGTGAGGTTTCTCGCCTTGTTCCTCAGTCTCTTCAGATAAATGATGAGATGTTGCATTAAAATGTGCCTCGAATTACAATTGCGAATCGAACTGTATCTATTTCACACCCTTCCCGGTCATTTTGCCGTTCTGCGCTACATGAATCAAGACGTTGACAAAATATTATTAAGAGGAAATGGGGTCGCATAATGCATTCAGTAGATTGCAGAAAATGTCACAATCAGAAGCTTTACAATTTGTTATATTTTTCTGTCGTTAAGGCCATGGTTAACAGCCGGGATAGCGCTGTCGGTACAGTGACTGGCTACGGGCTGGAGTTCGAGTGCCGGTAGGGTCAAGAATTTCCTCCACGTCGTCCAGAGCTGCTCTGGGACCCGCCAAGCCTCCTATTCAATGGGTATCGGGGGGGGGGTACCCCCGGGGGTAAAGCGGGGGCGCCCACTCACCTCTAACTACTGCTGAGGTCAAGAAAATGTGAATCTAAACATCCATTCTTCCATATGCTTTCATAGCGTAGTGCTTAGTTAAGCACAGGGACAACTTTTAAAGCCATGGAAAAGAAGTAGTAGAGTAGCGGGAAGTGTAGCATGCAATGAGAACGACTAAACGAAGTCCTATATAAAGAGTTGGTGGGAATTCTTTTCGATATGAACACGTGGAAGGATAATATTTAAGTGGATTAGAAAGAAATTGGTTAAGAAAGTGTGGACTGCTCTGAAATGATTGAGGATATTTCCTAACGATTAGCTGTTTTATGACAGTGATGGATGCATGAGTTCCGTAACATAAATTTTTATCAGCAGAATAACTACCAACGGCTCAATGCAAGCCTTATACAGCGGAATCTGTTGCCTAGTTAGAAAGACAGTGGGTTAGAAAGCAGAGTTTGTGGTTTTCAAACCGAGTTACAAGCGATTCCCAAAAATAAAATGCTTCAGAAACGTTGATACAAACATGGCAAAATCATCGAAAATTAAAAAGGAAAATGAGTAAGGAAACTAATGAACTCAAATATATATGAGGTAAACAGAACTAAGCCGGTCACGGTAGCCGAGCGGTCTAAGGCATGCACTGTCTTCGCTCGCTCGGAAGCCGGGATCGTGGGTTCGAATCCCACTCAGGGCATGGATGTTTAGTTTGTGTGTGTGCGTTTTTCTGTGTTTGTGTACAGGTAGAGGCCTTGCGACGAGCTGATCACCCGCCCAAGGAGTCCTACCGAATGTGTAAGATCTAGAAAAACCGAAGTGAACGGAGAAGTTCATGGAGGTAGGCCTAGGCCCACTGGGGCTGTAGTGCCGGGGGGCAGGGGGGGGGAACAGAACCAATGATTGACTCTGAAAGCTTGCAAGGGAAAGCACAGCGGTGTTTTCGTGTGTTTAAATATGCGAAATCGAAGTCTACAACCATCTAATTTGTTGCTTATCACCAGGCATGACGCATCTTTAGCTGGCAGATGGTGAGTGCCTGCAAATATATTCAATAAGCAGTCGCAAACAGCCGACAAGGTGTGATCCTCCAGCTTGCTGGTTGAGCAGAGATACAAATCCTTACCGTAAAAGTACACAACCCCCGGTATCCACTGGATAGAGGCCGATCAAGGTTGCCGCATGATCTAAGGCATGAACTGTCTCCGCTCGCTCGAAAGCTGGGATCGTGGTTTCGAATCCCACTCAAGGCATGGATATCTGTGTGCGTTTATTCTGTGTTCGTGTTGTCCTGTGTGTAGGTAGAGGCCGTGCGATGGACTGATCACTCGCACAAGGAGCCCTACCATCTGTGTAAAAACGATTACGAAACTGAAGAAGAAGCCAGGGACCGACAGAGGGAGAGCCACTGATGAATAAATGAATGAATGAAAATCCACTGGCTAGGTGGATGGATGGGCCCACAGCCGGTCCGAGCAGAGATCTCTCTCTCTCTTCTGCCGGGAATGGAACCCCTGCAGTCTAGCCCGTAGCCCATCGCTATACCGACTGAGCTATTCCGATAGATAAGAAGATAATATTCAAACTGATCTTCAAGAAATAGGGATCTGCCTGAGGATACGGACGAGTGGCATGCTGTTGGGAACACTAATGAACTTCTGGCTCCACAAAAGACGGGGAAATTCTTGACTAACTGAATAATAACAAAACCTTATGATGGCCTCTTCCATGAATTAAGTTACAGGTGGAAATATCAGAAGCAGGCAGGTCAATTTATTTACAAATTTATAGGCCTTGTATTATCATAGCACTGGAGAAACAGAGACGTTTGAGTACCATCTCGCTGAAGTTTATGTAAACCCTAATTTCGTGTTTAGCTCTTCAAAGTACAGTGGTTAGTGTGTGTAGGTGGTTGAAGCATTATGCTACAAGTCGGAAGGTCACAGGTTCGATTCCCGATGAGGTCATTGCATTTTTCAATTGGCCCAATCCTTCCAGCCGCACTATGAGCCTGGGGCCGACTCAGCCTCTAACATAAATGGATATTGGGAATCTTCCTGGGGTTAAAGGGCGGCCGGCGCGTAAGGTTGACAACCACACCGCAACCTGCGAGTCGACTGTCTAGAGAATATGCGAGCCTCGACGTCTCACAACCCTATGGGCTTCCACGGCCTCTTACAGGGATAGCTTTACCTTTTACTAGTATGAGAAAAAAGTGAGTAACATACCTAACAGTTTTCCCAGTTCCACCTTACCTTGGTCATTTACTGGGCATTGTACTAATGTGTCACCATTTGCAGCAGTGTGGCAGACTCCGAAATTTCTGTACTGAGTTTCCTGGCTACCTGCTCTGGTAGTTCGACAGATGGAGATGAAAGCTTGCTTTATCTAGGGATGCAATTCCGATATATAGCCCATATCTTATCATTTACCTTGGGGACAGAAGAGGATATTCTCATTTGAAGGAGAAAGCTCTAGATCGCATTAAGTGGAGGAACTGTTTTGGAAGAGACTGCGGACCTGTCGTCTGACAGATTACAGATGAATGAATGACTCTTATCATTGCTCTGCTTCGTTTGTTTCTCGTCATTGCATTATGGAAGCTGTACGAGTAAAAACATGATACCCGTACATCAGGACATCAATCAAGGATTTATTTCTAGATAGCCTTTGGAAATATAAATTAAAATACATTTCACTACCAAAAATCTCAATATCCTCACACTTTTAATTAAAATAAAATTCCAAGAAGAACAAACGTATTAATACAATTCAAGCAACGGAAAATGTATTTTTAAGAAGTGTCAAGATACACACTATGTGCGAATTAAGGTCCTTGCGGCGTGACTATAAACATTACTGCCTCCTGAGACGGTGTCCTGTGTAATCCGAGGAACCTTTTGTCTCCATCCACGGGGCAAAAAAATATTCTTCTACCCTGAAGATGGAAGTAACGGTTTCTCTTGGGCACTGTTAACTGCCTACCACAGTACACTACGTCATACCTCAGAAGACAATAACCTTAGACATGTATTAGAGTGAAAGGTAAGGGCAAAATTGTGCCTGTGTTTAACTATTTTTTTATTGCTAGTGGGGTGGGACTAAGTCCCTTGTACTGCGGCCACTTCTAGCCTATTGTACCAGCCCCAGATGATAGGTGAGGGCGATTGTGGAGCAACTGGTGGAATGAAGATCGGCAGGGGAAACCAAAACCCTGTCCCAGCGCCACTTTGTCCACCACAAATCCCACTTGACCAGACCCGGGATCGAACCCGGACCACCGCGGCGAGAAGCCAGCAACTAACCGCTTGAGCTATGGCGCGGCCCTTGTGTTTAACTAACTAAGCACCATGCCATGAGGATGTATGGGAGAATGGAGGTATAGCTACACAATTTTTGACCACAGCACTATATGAAGGTAAACGGTCATCTTTGGGACCCAGCCGCTTTACTCCGGGGGAAAGAGCCTACGGTGCCCTTTGGATAGGAGGTTGGGTGGACCCCAGAGCCGGTCTAGACGCGGTGGAGAAGAGATAGATCTCTTGCCCCTGCCGGGAATACGATATAGGGACATACGAAAGTCATTGGAAATATGACTATCAAGCCGGAACTAGCTTGTGCCTATAGGGAAGTAGAAGAGGAAAAATAAGACTGGAAATCAGCAATGTTGCTTATATAAATTTGTGTCTATTTGTCGTCGAATGTCTCTAAGAAAAGTACTTAAGTATGAAACATATCCTCACAGATATTTCCATCTCTATCTCTGTGTTAGTGTGTGTTTGTGTGTGTGTGTGTGTGTGTGGGGGGGAGGGGGGTTAAAAAAACACACCCACCGTACTGTCATGCTTCAGACACAGAAGTAATGTTAATATAAATGCAAATGTTCTATTTTAACCAACCCGTTAGCCCACCAAAATTCCGTAGTATGATCACTGGATGACATGGATGTCTGTGTGTACGTTTACTCTGTATTTGTGCTGTTCAGTGTGTAGGTAGTGGCCTTGCGACGGGCTGATCCCCCGACTAAGGATCCCTACCGGCTGTGTGAAACTGCAAAGCCATAGGACAGATAGATTTGAACAATGACGGAAACATTTCAATTCCAAAGCTTTCGTGCACTTCTAGCAAACAGAGCGCTAGAATGGATATTCTGATAGCAATGTTAACATATCGGTTGAAATTAGTAGCAACGCGTTCCACGAAAGACGCATTTATCAGCACTTCAATTTAAAAAAATAAATAAATAAAGTTGATAGAGCTCGGAAACAGAGGCTGCCCAGCATGGCAAACATCAGCTGATACTTTGCAGAAGAGGAAGGGTGTGTACATTTCTGCACGAACAAAATTAAACAGCAGGCAAAACAGTTGCCGTCTACCATGCGTGACAAGACGCATCCTGTCCACCTCCTCTAAACAAAGGATAATTGCAGAAATGATGGGTTCTGCGTTGAGCAAACTACGTCATATCATTCGAGTTTTTATTGGTCGAAATAATTTCTTTTTCCATTACAATCCAATAATTATTGATATTGTAACAATTTGCTGCCATAACTAAATTACGATGAAACCGCTGTAACCACACACTGTCTCAAAAAATAATCACTATTATCTAGCTGCATTATGCATTTCAGTGCCCTCGAAATAGAACTCGATCACAGTTTTCTATGACATGAGATAAAGTCTGCCTTTGACAACACTTTTTTTTTCCTGTGGCGCTACAGCCCTAATTTGGGCCATGAACTTCTCCGTTCACTTAGGTTTACTAGATCATACATATACGGTAGGACTCCTTGCGCGAGTGATCAGCTCGTCGCAAGGCCTCTACCTGTAGACAAACACAGAAAAACGCACACAAACATCCATGCCCTGAGTGGGATTCGAACCCACGATCCAGGCTTCCGAGCGAGCGAAGACAATGCATGCCTTAGACCGCTGGGCTACCGTGACCGGCTTGACAACACTTATATTCAAAAAATATGAGCACTACTTCTAAGCACCTCCGCAAAATTAAAATTGCGACACTTAAGGTACTCAAGGTTACTCTAATATTCAATTTGACACCGTGTAGTCGGGTTAATGATTATGCATCTTGAAGTTATCGGCAGATGTACGTCTGAAATGTGGGTAAAACATCTACCAGACCTCATGGCGTCACATGTCAGATCACAGCATATATTCTGTGTAACGTGTATAAATGACGTCGGGCTTACGTCATGCCTGAAGATGCACAGAAAACTGAACTGAGAAAGGGAGCGCACGTATGCTCCATAAATTGTTCCTGTTAAGTCGTTAGGTTTTTGAGATAATTAAAATTATATATGATTGCTAATAATACAATCGAATATTATATTGTCAAGTGCTCCGTGACGTGTTCTGGGTTGCATGATTGGATTTATTAACACCTTATACTTTATACATCTTAACTTAAATTGGATCTGACACATGTTGGATTTGAGGTTTTCACAGCAGTAACTATGAAGGGTACGATCTTCCGTGTTACTGGCTCAGTTTACCGCCTGGTTTATCTGGCTTACTCTTGCACCCGGAAGATGGTGGCGATATGTTCCTCCGAAGTACACGGTGTTACAAAACAGAAGACCGTGCTCTTCATGGATTTCACGCATGTTTCGACGTGCTGACAGCAATCAATTACCGCAGGACCGGTTCCACAGGCGCGATTGCAGTTAACGCGTCAATGAATGTCAGAGTTCCATCAAATGTGGCGAATTTATTTTCTACGTGACTATCAGCTTCTCATGTGCTTACTTTGTTTCAACTGAGTTTAGCTGCGTTCCAGGAAAGATGGACGAATTTACCCTTTCATTTTTTAATCAGTTATGCTTTCTCGACTCCGTAGCTATACAGGGCCGTATGGGATAATGATTGTGAATGGTAAGGAAGGCGGCAGTCGTGGCCTATTTTAAAGTACTATCTCAACATTTAAGTGCAACCAGTTAGGTAAACTAATAAAATCCCTGTCTGGATACCTGGTGTTGCAACCGAAAATAGAACCCGGGGCCTCCAGAACACAATAGAAGTGTTCTAGTTACTTGGTCATGTCATGATGGCTATTAGTTATGAATACATGGCAAATAGGACTGAAATATAGTCAAGTTCAAGGTTCGCTTCGGCCATCATTTTCCCGGAGTAAGTCGGAATAAAATTTTACAATTGCCTCTCGACTTTTGAACGCCTCTTATGAAAATATTGAACAGTAAAAGCAACCATTAAAATTCAGTGATTTTATTTGTATGTGGAATAAAAATAATGCAAGGAGGATGAGGTGGGCGGGGCATGTAGCACGAATGGGGGAGACGAGGAATGTATATAGGGTACTGGTGGAAAAGCCAGAAGGAAAGAGACCACTGTGAAGACCAAGGCGTAGGTGGGTGGACAATATTAAAATGGATCTTAAAGAGCTAGGATGGGATGGTATAGATTGGATTGGTCTGACTCATGATAGGGACCAGTGGAGGGCTCTTGTGAACACGGTAATGAACCTTCGGGTTCCATAAAATACTGGGAAGTCCTTGAGTAGCTGCAAAATTGACGGCTCCTGCAGAAGGGTTCAGCTCCATGGGTCAGTGAGTAAGTAAGTAAGTAAGTTAGGGGAAGCTGTGATTAAAAATTAGATTTTTAAAACACATAAGAGGTATTTTCACGAAGTTAGAACGGAAGGAAATTTGTCCGTGCTTCATTAAGCATCACACTATATAGCTCTACGCATTCTTAATCTGAGGAACTGATCGGAGCGGTCAGCTTTACACCCCTGCCGCTTTATACTCGCAAACAGAGCCTCCGCTGTCCATGCATAGAGACTGCGTGGCCCCCGGAGCAGTACCAAATGCTGCGGAGATGAAAAATTCTTTCTCCTGTCGGGAATTTAACAGATTTGTCGGTTGTCCAGACCGCAGTCTACTCATACCGACTGAGCTGCCCCGACTACCGTGATGACTACATTTCACAATTCGCTGTGTGCCATCTATTGATCTAAAAAAGAAACAAGTGGGCACACAGTACGTGGGATAACTGTGACCTCACTGTCAAACCCACGGCCATACAAATTTGTATTTTTACTGTACAGGGCAGGAATTCTCAACTCGTTTCAATTAAAGTATGGTTGTTTGGGGCGCTGGGGGCGGATGGTAGTGCTGAATGGCGACAACAGTACTAAATTTCAGAGAGAACTTCAAGACAAAGTAAGACGCCACCCACAACATAGATGAACAGCTGATCGACTCCGCGCTTGCGCACGTCCTTCAGAATGTGCACAGCTGTTTTATCTAGCATGAAGTCGATACTGGGTTCTTAAAATTTTATATTAAACTTAAGTAAAAGTGAAAAATTACTTACTCACCCTACTTATTTTTCTCACTCTGTTGTTACGGGCAATCGGCTTGTTGACGGAAACTCTAGACATAGCGCTTTGCTACGAACTTAATTCACGATATAACCACAAAAAAAAAACACACACACGATTCTTGTAATTTCTCTGACGCGGTGTACCAAGTGTCAAATGTAATGTTATTATAAAGTATTTTTCTATTGCTTGTGCTCTCTAGTTTGTCCAGCTGCTCCTGCTGTGCATTGAATCACCTTCGATGCTGTGTGTAAGGGATGGTGGTAAATCCCTCTTCCAAATCTACAGCGCTTGTGCGTGTATGTGTATTGTGCACATATAATAGACCAACACTAAAATCACTGAACTATCACAAATAACATATTTCTCACTATCAAAATAGATTAATATCACCTTGAAACTGTTCCAGCACTCATATCATAAAACATTTTATTTCATAAAAAAACTCTTTAAATATTCTCTTCAAGACTCGTGCTACTGAAACGTTAAATTTCAGCTGTGTTGTTTGTCTTAGCAACACACAAACTCAGTTTCTAGTCTCCTCGCCGTCTTCCAACGTAGGTCCGGTGAAGAATAAAGCACTACAGCGTGTGTGGCTGTTGTAGTATACAATAAAAACACGAGCCCTACACACTCACTCGCACTTCGTACACCGCACAGCCATGGCGGCCGTCGAGATTCCTACTCCCGATGACGTCATCATGGAACGTTGTAGAAGAGCGGGAGGGGACGGAAATGAATAGTGGCTACCAACATAGCAGCTATAGCAACGTAACCTCCAAGACTTACTTTGTACGCTAACCTCCTTCAAAAGTATCATATCGTTTCCTTAAAATAGACGAAAGTAATCTGCTGTTTTGAAGAGGTTTGGAGAGGTCTGCTGTGCTCATTATGACCGTCTCTCGCCTCTCTACCATGACACGTCCGCGCGGCCTACTTCCCTCGCGGAATACGCCGGCCGATTAACATTCCCCTTCTTCTATCTCTTCACGCCCCTTGCCATCCCTCAAAATAACTTTCTTTCTCCACTCCCACTCCAGACTCACTAGTGGAACTGGTTGGGCACTTACGGGACACATGCCCTTTCAGATTTTATTGAAAACTGTAAAATATAAGCTGCTTGAGCAATACAGAAATGTAGTCTAAGAAACATATATATATATAATTGCTGAGTATGAGTCCATTAAACTAGCGGAGTGGTTTCGGAAGAATGAAATGGACGGATGAGAATGTATGTGATATTTAGGTTGAAGAGTATACTCGTAAACCACTTCGATGAGGTCAACAAAGGCCAACTGGCTTCTGGATGTACCCAAACAGTTGGGCATAATGCTTTCACACATACAATAGCGCTGATTATATCGTATTACTTCGAATATATGAAGCACATTTCTCACATTTTTTTTCCCCGTTGAAAAACTGAGGGGAGTCTTAAATTTGAGGAATGTACACATTTCCAATTTCATCTCTGAAACTCACATTCAAAAACTGGATGCGTCATAAATTACACGGCGTATTATGTTACGAGAAGTAGAAGTAACACGGTATTATTATTATTATTATTATTATTAAATAAAGTATGAATAGTTGTATTTTCTAGTGAAATAAACGTTTAGAAAACATAATAATTTCACTCCACACAAGATGTCCAATGTAAGATTTGAGGCTTTCACGGCGGTGACTATGAAGAAAGCAGTCTTCTGNGATGTCCAATGTTTTAATTGGTCATAACAGGAAATGCCGGCTAAAAAAGTAAGTAAAGTAAAGGTATCCCTGTAACAGGCTGTGGAGGCCCATAGGGTTGTGAGATGTTGAGGTTCCCACATTTTCTAGACAATCGGCTCATAGAAGGCGGCAAGGTTGTCAGCCTTAAGCGCCGGCCGCCCTTTACCCCCAAGAATATTCCTGGTATTCATTTCTGTTAGAGGCTGAGTCGACTCCAGGGCCATAGTGCGGCTGGAAGAATTAGGTCAACTGAAAAGAATCCAATGACCTCATCAGGACCTGAACCCGCGACCTTCCGGCTTGTAGCAAAATACCTCAACCAACTACGCTACCGCGTGCTCCCTAACAGACTCTCGTGAAAATTCAGAAGACGTCATATCCGCTGAATTTCAAGCGGAACACTCACTGCTGCTAATCATGGTAGCCCGGAATATGTTGTTTCAGCATTTCGTATATCACACACGTTCACAAAGGAAATGCACACCAGAGCGGATTTCCACAGATAGTTAGGTGCGGTCTGTCAAGCACTGATGTGACAAATGTATCATAAGACTGTCTAAGGTCAACTAGAGGGCCCTGATTCACGAGAAGTCCCTGGTAATAGCCAGCACGTTCTATTGTCGAATAATAAAGAAATTAATATACGGACATGATTCACCATATTTCCAAAAAAATATGCCTCAGGGAATTTAAGGTAAAGTAATTCCCATTTTAATATATCACAAACTGCGGGCAAGTCAATCTAGTCTTAAGTAGTTTCTACAGGATTCTCACGATGGTGTATAACACACAGAGATATTGGGTTTTCGGACTTTATCCATCGTCCTGGTTTTTAAGATAACTAAGAAAAACACGACGTTTCGGAAACTGGATCTGTCTCCGTCTTAGAAAGAGCTAGCCTCAGTCACCGTGATTGAGGCTAGCTCTTTCTAAGGGACCCAACAGAATATGTGTTTTCCCTCACCTGAGGACGGAAACAGATCCAGTTTCCGAAACGTCGTGTTTTTCCTAGTTATGTTAAAAACCAGCACGATGGATAAAGTCCGAAAACCCAATATCTCAATCTAGTCTTGTATTGACACTTTGGCCGGAAGTGTTTTTCATCGTTACTGTACATTTACGTAACTAAAATTAATTAAGCACTATGCCATGGAGACATATGGGGGAGTAGAAGCATAGCTCCACCATTCCTGACCTCGGCCCTAGATGGAGATAAGTGGTCAGCTTCCTGCTCCAGCCGCATTAACCTCGGGGAAAGAACCCCAGCTATTCATTATATAGGAGTCTTGGTGGGCCCCAGAGCAAGTTTTGACATTGTGGAGAAGAAAAATGTTGCCCCTGCCGGGAATCGAACCCCGTGAAATTGCTCCTCAGTTATCCTCACGAGGCTGAGTGGACCCCATTCCGAACCACTACTTCTCAGAAAATCTGGTAGAGCCTGGAATCGAACCCGGGACTTATGGATCTGTAGCCAGGAACTCCGACCACTAGACCACAGAGGAGTACTCGTATAGGTATAGGTTTATTCTTAATAGCTATAAGCGGGGTCTTCTATTTCAGGTGTAAACTGACCAGGGCGTGAAGCTGACCACTCATCTACATCTAGTGTCGAAGACAAGAATTATGAAGCTATCCCTCCACTCCCCTACACGTTTCCCTGACGTGGTGCTTAATTAACTAAGCAGACGCATAACTTTATCTTGCCTTTTACCTTTACAAACCCAGAACACTGAAGCTGTTTTATAGTGCTTCGGCAGAACACAGTAGAAATATCTCTGCTAGGAGGCGATTCTGGACCAATGTTGATGTCTTACACTCGTATCCAATATATAGCTCTGATCTCAGGTATAGTACAACGCTGATCTGCGCTCGATGAATCACGACTCAAGACTTGTGTACTTTTCGTGAGTGAAGTATTGCCATGATTCCACGCAGAGTTTTGGAGAACAAGTTCTGTGAAATCACGCGCATTACCAATTCACTCACTCTATAGAGAAACTGGCCCATCACAGTGGCCGCGCGGTCTAAGGCATGAACTGCCTTCGCCAGCTTGAACGCTGGGATTCGTGGGTTCGAATCCCACTCAAGGCATGATTGTCTGCCTGCGTCTATTCTGTGTCTATGTTGTCCTGTGTGTAGGCAGCGGCCGTCTAAGGAATCCTGCCGGCTGTCTATGATGAAGAAACTGAAATGAAACGAAACGTTTCGCTGATACCCTATGCTCCAAGTGGGAGTAACAAGGATAGATAGATAGATAGATAGATAGATAGATAGATAGATAGATAGATAGATAGATAGATAGATAGATAGATAAAGAAGCTGACAGTCAGTCAGGTGGTCAAGAAATTACTTGCTTTCCATGGAACAGCAAGTTTCGTTAATGTGTTAAGAAGGTTCCATCTTCAGAATCTGTACTGATGATCCTAAATCCAATCCACACTTTCAGAAGTTGCCTTTTGAAGATTCTTTTCAGAATTTTCCTTCCGTCAGCGACTAGGTCCTCCAATTGATCTTTTTCCCCTTGAAATATTCCACCTAAAATGTTATATGCATTTCTCTTTTCCCTCATGCATGCTACGTGTCCTATAGTCTCATCGTAATATCTTGATGGTGGTAGTGATGATGACGATGATGATGAATTATTTATTAAATCGTTTGCCTACATAAGTGGCCTGTTAGAGGCAAACACTTAAAATACATAATAAAGACAAGAAAATAGAAAAGCTGTCCCTGTAACAGACCCATAGGGTTGTGAGACATCGAGGCTCCGACATTTTCTAGACAATCGGCTCACAGATGGCGGTGAGTTTGTCAGCCTTACGCGCCGGCCGTCCTTTATCCACCAGGAAGATTCCTGGTACTCATTTCTGTTAGAGGCTGAGTCGACTCCCGGGTCATAGTGAGGCTGGAAGGATTAGGTAAATTGAAAAATCCAATGACCTCATTGGGAAGTGTAACCACCATCTTCCGGCTTGTAACATAGTGACAATAAAAATAAAGAACTACTACTACTACTACTACTACTACTACTACTACTACTACTACTACTAATAATAATAATAATAACAATAATAACAACAACAACAAAAACAGTAACTCTTTAGTACAGAGCACTTCTCGAGAACCTGATAGTTGCTCAGCTCACAAATCAACTCTCCTTCTCTTATGGAGTTTGATTTTTCATTACCGTGTTCACAAAGACTCACCGTGTTGAGCCAGATGAATCCAGTCTACACTCTTACACCGTATGGAATCGCTTATATTAATATTAATTTAGGCGGATGTTAAAATTTGATAATATATTTTAATTATGCACTCAGCGGTCAAACCAATCAACATAGAGGAGGCTTACGAGTACGGTGCAGTTCGAAACACAGATCGCTTTTTTCCGATCAGCCTCGTTCAATTGGTTGCTAGTTCCATAGGCAGGCATTCTCTTCGTGGTGATGATTACAATTTGCCTAAACAACGCCCCTTTTAATGACGTCAGAGATTACGGATGCCAGAGATTGTGACAGAGAAAGACACGCCATAAATTGACACTCTCTGCTAACGAGCCGCTTGTAGCGGGTAGCGAATCCCTGAAACCGCGTGAAATAATAAAGTTTGCACTTAGGACTTACTCTCCTCTGAATATTATTCGGTTCATAATTTGGTGATTCTATTCTCTAACCTTCTCTCATACTCACAAGTTGATTCCACAAATATACAGGTCACACATATGGACGTCGTGGAGCTGATAATACGAGGATAAAAATGTTTGAAAAACATTATCAATATCTCGACCCGACATTAATAACAAAAATGTAGGAAAGTAGGGTTGATCCAGTGCTTGATTAAATACCACGCCATGAAGGCCTATAGTAGAGTGGAGTTCCAACACAATATTAATCCAGTTTAATTCTTTATTATTTATGTGCTGAGATAACAGCTAAAAGGCCAATTACAGACAGAGGGCAGTGTAGATACAAGTAATTACATTATGGACAAACACAACATAAGGTCAAAGACAAATTACGGGCAAACACTGGAGGAGACCACATTAATCTAGAGAAGGAAACAGAGTAGTAGTAGTAGTAGTAATAATAATAATAATAATAATAATAATAATAATTTCATTAACACAAATCTAAGTTGTTATTGAAAACTGAGAAATGAAAACTATAAATATTTAGAAATAAAAATAATAATTCAATTATAGTTTAAGTACTTGCAAATAATAATAACAATTATAGCACATTATAAAAACGATTGAGGAAAACGTTCCTGGCTCCGAATACGTCAACGTCCCTGCAAACAGCATTAGCAGCTGCTGCACATCTAGCAAAGGGACAAATTTACACGAGGATCAGACATTGAACAAAGCAAAGTCTCTGATATACCGAGCAGGAACTCGGAGTCGCACAATTTCCAAAACGGAAGGGCAGAATTTGAAGCCAAAATAAACTTGAGTAAGGAAGACAGCATCGAGGCTATGCTTCCTAATACAAACGTAGAGTGAAACGTAACAGCAACAGACACTAACGCAACAGTAGAACAATATGTGATCCATGTCGAGATGTCATTAGCAAGGAACGAAGCTATAGCTTGGTCATTTGTCAGTCGAATGTCAGCTCTGTGCGGGAGTCTGTGAAAAGAGGAGTTCAGCACGTGAAGCTGAAAAATTTACACTGTTAGAATCCACTGACAGGAAACGGCTGGAAAAGGCTAACGGATGCCGTGGTGATTTGTGAATTATAGAGATTGGCGATGCCGCTGTAATTGCTTGTAGTTCCGAGTCATGTGTATAAGTGGTCAATAGATCCTTTCACCAGTCCAAATCCCGCGCATAGTCACATATACTCCATGACAATATTTTTACCTTAATCTAAATATTTGTGACTGTGTTAAGATAAACATTACTATTATTTTTAACATCATCTATCGTTTTGAGTTTTTTTAACACAGCGTTTGAAAACTAGGTCCAGTGATCGTGCCTAGCTCTATTTAACTGGAGCAGTTCCCTCCTTAAACTTAGTGAAATAAACAGTTCCAATTTTTGAAAAAACTCCAACGATGGATAATATCCAAAGCAATAGTTACGTTTAGTTTACATCGACAATTTATTCCCATTTTTATTCACCTCTTCAAACACCCAAATTTTGTTGAATTTATTAAATTTAAGAAATAGTTTTTAATTTTGATATTAATATTTGGTATGATTTCTTTTACAAATTTTGATTTCCCCCCCCCCCAAAAAATCCAGGGGACGGATGTGGCCAACGTGCCTCCCTTGTCGGCAGCCACGTTTTGGAGCAGGTGGGAGGATAATAAGTCTGCATAATTATTAAAGCGAATTTTAAGTAAATAAAATGAGAGTGTGAAACGGATTCAGGAGGCTCAGCGTGAAGTCCAGTGACGAGCCTTTGTGGTGATAAATGCAATTTCAAGTTCCATAAAAGAGGGTGAAATTTCTTAACCAGCTCTAATATTAAGGCTAAACGTATCCCTGAGCTTATATAATTAAGCACTATAATGACGAGGTTAAGAAAATATGGATCTATACATCCGCTCCCCCATACGCCTTCATGGTGTAGTTACACACGTGTATAGATTTATGTTTACCTGCTCCATTGAGGCGTATGAGGAGTGCAAGTATATCACAACCATTCTTAAGTTCTATACTGGATGAAGGAGAGTGGTCAGCTTTGTGCTCCCGCCGCTTTGTCCCTTGGCAAAGAGGCCCGGTATGCTTGGAGTATACTGAATGGGTCCAAGAGAATGTCTGGACGCTGTGCAGGGAGAATAATATATTTCCTCTGTCAGGAATCGACCCCAATTTCACCGGTAGTCCATTCCGGAGTTTTGAAGAGTTCTATTTTTTGGGATACAACTGCTCGTAATTTGTTGAAAGCCAACAGACGCTTCGGAGGAACGTCTCGCCTCCATCTTCAGGGTTGAAGAAGTGTAAGAAACCAGCTCGAAGTAGGCAGCAATCAAAGTCACTTAGATTTCAACTGAGTGCAAGGCGTTATATCCCAGACGATAGAAATATATTTAGTCACTATTCTGGTGGGGGGGAACATCACGGCTCCCTGACCAGCTGTAACATTGTCAGACTTTCGAGAAGGGCTCTGCTGACTAACTACGATAAGTGGAATAGGTCTGCTAAATCATACATATAGATAGTTATTAATATTATTTTATGTCTGTGTACAGCTGATGCAGGCCTAGGTACTGCCACACTATAAAAGAATAAAAACAAAAGTGAAAGCATCGGTGGAAAAAACTGACTGAATTCTCCTTCGGCCGTGGTCACTCTACTCTCTCTCTCGCTCTGTCCTGAACAAAGAAAGAGCCTACATGGAAACACTGACTTCTATCATATGGACAGCACGTGCGGCTTGAAGTCGTTTACATGCAAAGTATCTCTCTATTCTGTAAACAAAAGTGGGAACGTAAGATAGATCAGAACCAAGTTTCTTTATCGGAGGTTCCATTTGGTCATCGCTCGGTCAGACAAGAAAGAAAAAGTATGAGTTTTTTGGATTGACCAAATGAGAAATACATAAACGCAAAACCTAAAGCAAAGGTAATAACACTAGCAGTAGTAGTAGTAGTAGTAGTAGTAGTAGTAGTAGTAGTTATAGGCATATCCAACTTGTGAGAGCCAGGGCCGAATTTAAAGTTGTGGGGGTGTCTGGGGAATCAGTAAAACATTTTTTGGCAATTCTTTTCCCCCCCTATTTCTCATAATAACTGAAAAGAAAACTAACTTCCTGATTTAAGAGCACCAGTATCTCAATCAAATCTGTTGATTCTATTTCTGTTTTGTGAACACCCAAGGACAACGGCCCCCCGTTTCTCCCTTTTAAATTCGGCCTTTGTAGCAGCACAAACATCCTTAATACCTGTATTTTTAGGAAGACAATATTAAAATAAGTACATATAGAGTATCCCGTTACCACTGAAAACTTATTAAATATGTCTACTTCAGAAGCATCTAAGTTGCTGTGATGCATCACTGAGACTAGTCTTACGTCATGTGTAGAGAGAACAGTCACTCTTTACATCTGTCAGGTGACAGCAAAGTAAATCACAGATTATGATTCCGACATTTCCCGAGACCTGCTTTGTTATAATTTATTTAATCTGCTCATGATTATTTCCGTACTTCAGCACGATTGCAAACGAAGGGTAAAATGAAAATCTATAACTGTTCCTGTGTCTAAGCACAATGTTGTAAAGTAGTATGGAGGGTGTAGAGGAACTTGCCACACATTTATGCTTCGGACGTAGATGCTAGTCAGCGGAGCTATGCCTGGGGAGAGTCCTCCAGTACTCAGAAGCAGAGGGGACTATAGGGACAGAAGATTTTTTTCCTTTGCATCAATATTTCTTTGCTTGTGAATGCAAAATATAGACGTCGTTGCTAACCAGCACTGGATCTGTGGAAATTGGATTACGACCGGCCAGTCACAGAGTGTTTGCTTTGTTTCCGGTGGCCTTGTCTGATAGCTTTCCAGAAAAATTGGACAATCTCTCTCATGAAGAGTACTGTCTTCTGTGATATAACGCCATGTAGTCCGTTGAAAGCCAACAGACGTTTCGGAAAAACATTCCACTCCTATCTTCAGGGTAGGATAAGCTGAGCAAAATAACAGCGTGAAAGCAGGTGGCAAGAACTCCGAAACATTCGGTTTGATTTTCAACGGACTACACGGCGTTACGTTCCAGAAGATACTCTTCATAATGACCGCTGTGAGAACCTCAAATCATGCAGTCTCTCTCATTCTTTCCGTTTTCTTTTATTGTTAGTGGGGTGGGACTAAGTCCCTTTTACTGCGGCCACTTCTGGCCTATTGTACCAGCCCCAGATGATAGGTGAGGGTGATTGTGGAGCAATTGCTGGAATGAAGATTGGCAGGGGAAACCGAAGTACTCGGAGAAAACCTGCCCCAGCGCCACTTTGTTCACCACAAATCATACTTGACCAGACCCGGGATCGAACCCGGGACGCCGCGGTGGGAAGCCAGCAACTAATCGCTTGAGCTATGGCGCGGTCTTGTTGAAACTTAATATCACGCCCTGAACTCGGTGTATATGATGCTAGTTACCCTATAAATTTGTGTCAGAATGAGTTCTTATATGAGAAATAGATGTGTACTCATATATAACATTCAATATTTGAGTTATAACTCCAATCGAATGGTTTTGTGTTAAAGTCTCAGTACAAGTTGTAACCTAACTGAAGTTGCATTGTTGTGTTTATTTTAGTATAGCATTTTATTTTTCAAGTAAGTTTATATAATACTTTAATTTATATAATGTACTGTTTTAATTTATAAAGGATGTAATATACCCTGTCTGCAATTCATGCAAGATCTTATTTCTAGGTTGGGTCATATGGGATTAGCAGTGGACGAAGTGCTACTGGGACGGGTTATGTCAGAATACTAGGATTTGCCCTGGTATTTCTCATTCCACCAACCGCCCCGCATTCATTAATTATCTTATCATCGATGCTATGTAGTCTCCATACTGGCAGCGTCGTTAAACGACAAACAAAAAAAAAACAGTGCATTTGACGCTCTCATTAATTGGCGTCTTCTAGTGACATATAAAGAATAGGTCTATTTTTATTTTACTAACATATTTAAACAACTAATGATCAATAATCACACAAAATCCGATACCCTCTTTCATGGAGCCAATTTTTAGTACCAGAAACGACTCGTGTATGGACGTCCTCGTATGATGCTTCTAGAAGCAGGTACTCATTAGATTGTAACCAAACATCGCGTTCGATAGATGAACGAGAACTCGCATCGCGAACACCGAGCCTCTGGAGAGAACCTACCGACAGACTGCCAACAGGTATGAAGGAGAAGAACACCAGAACCTAGGAGAAATAAAGTGATAGATAGCAGATAATTACAAAACGAATGCCTGCACAAGAAATGATTGTTGGGAGATGTAGCACTCATAGGAAGATAAGGAATGTCTCGGCCGACAGCATTACAGTCAACAAATCTAAAAGTCAGAGGCCAGTATGGATATAGATGATGTAGGTAGGCTAACATTAAAATGGATCTTAAAGAAACAGGATATATCTGGGATAGCGCAATCGGCATAGCAATGGACTAGATGTTCGGGGTTCGATTCCCGGTAGGGACACGAGATTTCTATCTCTCCACTGAGTCCAGACCTATGTGACAAACCAAGTCGCGTACAAAAAAGTTTTCTGTCTTTCTTTCTTAATCTGCTCCTCTTATACGTACCTTCACGGTGTCGAGGTAAGTAAATTTTATTTTCTCTTAATCTCAGACAGTCGGTAGGACTCCATGGAAGGGGGATCGGTCCGTCGCAAGGCCGATACCTAACACAAACACAAACAAACATCCACGCCTTAAGCGGGATTCGAACCTACGAACCGAGAGTCCGAGCGAGAGAAGGCAGTTCATGCCTTAGACCGCGCGGCCATTGTGGTCGGCATCAGAAAGGTACAAGGATTTATTTCCTCAGGGAAAATCGGCCGGAACGTGAATCTGACCAATCACCCCCATCTAGTGGTAAACAACAGTGAATCTATACGTCTTCATGGCGTGGTGCTCAGTTAATTAAGCAAAGGGATAACTCTGCCCTTAGCTTAAAGAGACAGGATCTGAGAGGACGGACTGGTTCAGGATAGCGCAAAATCTTGGGATTCTGTGAACGCTGTAATAAAGTTTGGGTTCTATGAAAATGTAGGGAATTTTCTAGTTCACTGACTGACTATCAGCTTCTGAAGAAGGACACTCATTCATTTAGTTATACATCTAGTTGGGGCGGCGCCATAGTCGCTGGCTTCCCACCGCGGCGGCCCGGGTTCGATCCCGGGTCTGGTCAAGTGGGATTTGTGATGGACAAAGTGGTGCTGGGGCAGGTTTTCTCTGAGTACTTCGGTTTCCCTCACCTATCATCTGGGGCTGGTACAATAGGCCAGAAGTGGCCGCAGTACAAGGGCCAGTCCCACCCCACTAGAAAGAAAAAAATATTCATCTAGTTGTACTTTGGACGCAATGAGCAGGCCTGCAGCTGGTGGTTATAGCGAGGCGGTCCAACCAGATGTTGTGAGGAACTCATTACTTCCTAGAAACGTTTTAGCACTTCTTTATGCATGTGCGCAAAAAATATGCCCTCGTTCAAAGTCATATCAAAGACGGTTCTCTTGGCCTTCTTCCGCCCATCCTTTATCATACTACTTGACGATATTTCTTTCTCCTGCCCTTCCTATCTGTATTCATGTCTAAGCCAATTCTACAGTTTCATTTCACTTAACATGAGCAACAAAAAAACTTCTGGCGTTACTCAAAGTTGTATTGGGCCGATTAGTGATATTACATGCCGGCTGCTGTGTGGGTTTCGTATGTTTAATATTGTCAGTTGTCAGCAATCTCTTATGAGAATAACATAGATAGACCTGAGACGGTTAGCTTAGCGGTTTAACCGTAACAAGTCCGAATTTTATTCATAGGTTGAAGAGACAGAGGGCAAAATGTTGGAAAGTCTTGAGTTAGATTTCAGGCTAAACATCTTGCCCAGACACCCTCAATTTAAGGTAGGAGTACTAATCACTCAACCCGGAATTTCGATTTGTTACAAACGAACACAAGGGCAGACATTTAACGAATGACGCAGGCGAAATAAAAAATCATTGCTTCCACATAAAACAGAATTAGGTGGCAAGTATTCTACAAACAACCCATCTGTTGAGTAATTTTGCCACGTATTTGTTTTCTTGTTAAAGGAGATATCTTACATTTATCGAGGTATGCAAATTGCAAGAGTTTGAAAACAAATGCCCAGGAAAACACTTGGCCCTCAGAAGAATAAGCAATGTATGTAAGTAGGATGGATGAAACAATAAACGTATACCGAATTTTAGATGGGAAATTTCTAGGAAAGCGAGCACTCAGAAAATTGAGAAAGTGATGGGAATATAACATAAGATCACCCCTTTTCATTGACTCAAAAGCGGCACTATCCGTTATTCTCATCAGTGAACCAACGGGGTTGGAGTAACCGTAATATTCTAGACCCCTATCAGGAAGCGACTGCTTCGAATCTCAGCTGGACAGCCTGGATTCGATTCCCGGCAGGGGCAACAGATTCTTCTCTTCTCCGCAGTGTCCAGACCGGCTCTGGGGCCAAACCAGCCTCCTATCCAATGGGTAGCGGGGTTTCCTACCCTGGTGGTAAAGTGGCAAGGGCGTGAAGCGTGAAGCCTTCAGCTAGTGCCAAACAAAAGAAAAAATCCGTGGCCTGTAGTCCGCAAGTGAACCTATACCGACCGAGCGACCCCCACTGGTCGGAGAAGTTAGTGCCAACTTTTGCGGGTAGAGGGTGTCATGTGGTCAGCGCAACGAATCCGCATGGCCATTAATCTCGGTTTTCTAGACATGTTAGCTAGTGCCGAGGTCAAGAAAATTTGAATCTATACATCCACTCCCCCACACGCCTTCATGCACAGTGCTTAATTAATTAAGTACAGGGACGATTTTACCTTTTTTGTGTGTGTTGCTAAGGATATACGTAGATAAAAGGGGACAAATTATGTCTTCCTGAAACTCAATATGAGTACTTTCAAGTTACTGGCAATTCTTTAATAAGGCATTTAGTTATTCGGTGTAATGTATGTGTTTCTCTTGAAAGTAGATTGGATATAGAAACGGAGACATATCTTAATTAAGCATAGCTACATTCAGCCCAAGTAACAGATGGCTTGTCTGAAGATCAGCATACAATCATTGTGATAAGCAGGAATCGAAAACAATTACTTTTTATTAGTTTGTTTCGATACCAAAAACAAACAAGGGATATCCTGTCTCTTATCTTTTTTTTTTTTCCTTGGCACTACAGCCCCAGTGGGCCTAGGCCTACCTCCATGAACTTCCTCGTTCACTGTGGTAACAATGTCATTAGTAAACTCTATTTCCACATGTCCGCTTAACTGGCTGGTCAAGAAGTGTAGAGGCCTTCATTTCTACGGGGGGATGATAGTTTAGAATCTTGACCGNTGAGTGGGATTCGAACCCACGATCCCGGTTTCCAAGCGAGCGAAGACAGTACGTGCCTGTACATAGAATACTGGAATATGAATTTACCCATGTTAGAGTCCTCATCATCAACGACACGGAAACAAGTTTGACGTGAAAAATTTGTAACTGATTTAGTTCCGTGATGTATTCTAAGAACAAATAGCCATTTTTATTCACTTATATTTCTCTTTCCTTTCCTTTTTCTTCCTACCTCCATCTTTTCTTTTCTTGTCCGCTCTTTCTTCTTTGTTTCCGGCTTCCCATTCCTTTATATTACGTCTTCAGTTTTATTCCTTTCTTTCTCTCTCAGCTCGCATATAAAACTCAAGCAGCTTATAAATTTAAAGACGACGTCATATGCTTCTAGATACCCTGTAAAGAAAATGTATGCAGGGCGTGATACAAGAGAACATAACCTCACTTAATCACTGCTACTGCAGCAGAGACCTTGAGGCAGACGTGAACGAGGAAGCGTAATACATCTTTTTGTAGGAGTGTCTTTCTGAACTTTTAGCATCCGATGGTGGCGTGCTTTGAATCTTTTTGCAGAAACCCTCAATTCCAAGGCGTTTCTAAGCAACTGCAAGAAGATAGATGCTTCGTCTGTTTATGGAGCATCGAAATTTTCTTTCATTTTGCTCATTCGTGTTCGTCTGTTGCCTTCGCGTGTCTCAGCCTCCTCTATCCCTCGAGACATACCCATATTTTAAATCAGTTTTCCAATTTTATGGAAAGAAACTGATGATATCATGCCAGTTGAAGCCAACACATCACAGCATTCTTTCACACTCCAACGTTTAACAACAGTCCTACTGTGA
Source organism: Cryptotermes secundus (assembly GCF_002891405.2). Lineage (NCBI taxonomy): Eukaryota > Metazoa > Arthropoda > Insecta > Blattodea > Kalotermitidae > Cryptotermes > Cryptotermes secundus. The sequence continues at coordinate 960,944 of NW_019729223.1, forward strand.
TGGCGGTTATAAGGACATCGACATCTCTGACCTCGTCCCACATTTATTTTTCCTTTGACGCTACAGCCCCAATTTGGACCTTGGCCTACCTCAATGAAACTCTCCGTTTCACTTCGGTTTACTAGATCCGGTAGGACTTCTTGGGCGGGTGATCGGTTCGTCGCACAAACACAGAAAAACGCGCAAGCACGCATACACACACACACACACACACACACAAACACTAAACATCTATCCACTGAATGGGATTCGAATCCACGATCCCGGCTTCCGAGCGAGCGAAGACAGGGCATCCCTTAGACCTCTCGGCTACCGTGACCGGCCGTTCCACATGCGTATAATATTAAACTTTTTAAGACGATTAATAATTGAAAAAAAAAAAATGTAGTTTTTTCCAAATTTTCAGTAGAAATGATGTAGCAACATGAAAGCTAGAGTGCTTATCTTCTCGTAATTACATCAGTTTTCTTCCCTTTTCACTTATTGTTGTAAATTATTTACAAAATATTTATACTCGTATTATGCGGTGGGGGGAGAAATACTTGTCTATCTTAAAAACCTGAACAAACTAACAACTAATTTTAGGTGATACAGGGTTAAGGTACAGTATGTGACAGTGATGATAAAGGTGATTTTATGTCATTAAGTGATAAAGAGATGTGTCTGCTTATATGGGGGGCGCCCATTTATAGCGTAGTCGGTATAGCGACTGGCTACGGGATGGACGAGAACCGGAAGGGTCAAGAATTTTCTCATCTCCACAGCGTCCAGACTGGTTCTGGGGTCCACCCAACATCCTATCCAATTGGTACCGGGGGTAAAGCTGTCAGGGCGTTAAGCTGTCCACTAACCTCCAGCTAGTGCCGAGGTCAAGAAAATGTGGCTCTATACAGCCACACCACCACACGCCTTCACGGCGTAGTGCTTAGTTAGTTAAGCACGGGGACAACTTCACCTTTCATTTTATTATATAGAATTCGGTTAGTAATATATATATATATATATATCTTGAAACCCACTCTAAACTGCTTAGCGTACTGCAAGTTAGTAAAACAAAGCTGACGAATGAGTTTATGTTTGTGTACGTTATGTCATGACGACAGTAGGTAGCGGCTGCCGGCTCATTAATTCTACCAAGATATTCTTGCTCGTAAATTCCACGGAGCACAGCCTTCTTGATTACACAATACTCGTTCACATGGTTGCTTTCAGAAAGCAAATTCACAATAATTAGTTGACAAGAAGTTATGCACAGAACAAGCAATAATCTGCAGTTTGCACCGTCGCCATTGTGATATTATAAATAGATAATTTTATATATGGTTCATTTGAAGAAGGCGTAACGCAGTTGGGATAGCGACTGGATGATCGAGCGGTCGGAGTTCGAGTCTATATATTGGCACCATCGTAAAGTAAACTACACGGAAAACTTCTTTGTCTAAGAACGTAGTCACTTGAGGAACAAACGGACATGATTCACACTCTCATGTCCTTGACACGTATTGATAGTTGCAAGAAGAGATAAATGAATTTTAAGCTTACGTCCAGAACAATTTTGCGTACTACGGTTCACGAGTTGAGCGTGCAATTTACCAGGGAGGATGGTCCTTGGGGGCAACGTCCTAGCTCGCCCCCCCCCGCCCCTGTTCCGGCACTCAGCCCTGCATCATGAGACTGTTGCTAAGCCGAACTCATGTGGCAGCTTTTTGTAGGTTGGCAATGTTCAGGTCCCTAACCCAGGTTTGCATGCGCTGTCCCTTGATAGCAACATGCCGAGAAATGCGAACAGGAAGAAACGAAATTAAGCTACATGTAACCTTGGGAACGATTTTGTAGCACTCTACGTCATATTCAAAGGATTCTGGGTTCAACTCTTGGTCCAGAGGCTGGCTATCCTGAGGTTATTCATGGTATTCCTCACGCACTCCAGGAAAATTCCTGGGTAGTACCTCAAATTATAGCAAAATCACTTCCAACCACATTCTTCCCACTTAATTATTCACTGATTAACAATGTTACACTATGCAGCCTGAGCTACTAACAGTGTGCTTAGCTAAATAAAAGAACCAGAAATAGGCGACTGATCACATTCACATTACTCATATAACCGGGTATAGCGACTGGCTACGGACTGACGACCGAGGTGTCGGAGTTCGAGTCCCAGTAGGGTCAAGATTTTTCACTCCTCCAAGTCGTTTAAACCGGCTCTCGGGCACACCCAGCTTCCTATCCAATGGGTACCGGGGGTAAAGTGGCATGGGCTTGATGCTGGCCACTCACCTCCAACTAGTGCCGAGGACAAGAAAAATTGGATCTATACATTAACTCCCCCATACGTCTTCATGGCATAGTGCTTAATTAGTTAAGTACAGGGATAACTTTACGTTTTATAGTCATTACTCACGTGGATAATTTACGTAATATTCCGACGTAATACGGAAGGCGTGTAGGGAAGATGCAGACAAAGGTCCACACAATATTAACTTCTACCAGGGACGGAAATGACTGCAGAGCTACACAGACGAGCCTGGAACGACCAACACATGTTATAAAGGAAATTACTGCAATGTAGTTTCCGGAATTCGTCCCTGCATGTATCGTTCTTGGGGACGGTAGTTATGACCTCTTGAGGCACTGTAAATAGCTTCGGCATACAGACGCTCTCGAATTAAATAATTGCACCTACACTCATTTGTAGCCCTGACCTTGACATTAGTTGGAGCTGGGTAGACAACAGCAAGCATCTGCAGCTTACACTCCAAAGAATGTTTTATTTATGTCATGTAACTCTTTCAACGGCCGACACAGTGGCCACGCGGTCTAAGACATGATATGTCTTCGCCCGCTTGAAGAGTGGGAACGTGGGTTCGAATCCCATTTGAGGCATGGATGTTTATGTTGTTCTATGTGCAGGTAGAGGCCTTGAGACGAGTTGATCCCCTATTCAAGGAGTCATACCGACTGAAAAGCGGACAAGGCTCAAAAGCCATAGAGCCATAGGGAGACAAGTTGAAAAAAAAAACTCTTTCAATGTTGATTCTATATTTCAAAAACAGGCAGAAATACTGATGCAATTTCTGGTTTTCAAATGTTACAGACAGCTAAGCAATGAGATACATCAGAAGAGCGTTTTTCACTGATATCCCCGAACACCTAACAAATTTTGTATACTAGCACCTCATCATCATCATCATCATCATCATCATCAGTAATCTGTCAAGACGACAGGTCCACAGTCTCTTCCAAAACAATTCCTCCACTTAATGCGATCTAGAGCTTTCTCCTTCAAATGACAGTATCCTCTTCTGTCCCCAAGGTCATCCAGCATCTTCTTACGTCTTCTTCCTCGTCTTCTTGTCACTTCTATCCGCCCATCTATCTTTCCTTCGATAACTTCTTTTAGAAGGCAGTTTCTGCGTAAAACATGACCAATCCAATTAGCCTTCCGTTTTCTTATTTCATGTAGGATATTCCTCTGCTCACTGACTCTAATTAACACTTCTTCATTTCTCACATAATCGGTCCAACTGATCTTCTCCATTCTTCTCCAACACCACATTTCGAAACTTTCCAGATGTTTCTGATCTACTGCCCTAAGTGTCCATGTTTCAGCCCCATACAGAACTATGCTCCAAATGTAGCATTTCACTAGTTTCTTCCTCAAATTTAAGTCCAATTACTTCCTAAGTGAGATAAATATTTCGTAACGTGGAAAATATTAAACGACACTGTATCAGGGTTAGAGATTATATAGTAGTGAGGTCAATGAGGATATGATTATGAACGGTGAGTAGGTAAGGAAATAGAGAAAAAGCCAGCGTGAAGTACTTAAAGTTGCTAGGTTATTATCTCGTCACTTTCTCTGATAAACTGATAACTTCACACATCATAAACGTTAGCCGACTGGGATTCTAATACTTCAGTATCATGCAAGTCTAGAGCTTCATCGCCACAAGAATAGGCTCACGTTTACACCTGAAGGAGGACACAAACTTGTTTGGAGTTATCCAGCTCCGTTCCATATGCAGTTGCAGAGAAGAGAACCCCAACGACTTCCCCGGGAATCGAACACCTTTCCGGTGGTTCACACACTTCCAAAATGTTTAAGCAAGACGTAGATTTCTGCAAGAAGGTCTTTCGGGCTAGCCTATATTACGTAATGGAGGAAAGAAAACGGCTGTTTATTGAATGGACATGCTACTTTAGAAACTGCCTGGACTTATTTGCGACGAAGAGACGGGACGGGCAGGAGACCGTTGCGTAATAATAAGGCTCACAATTTCGTTTCTTCTTTAGTACGAGTAGCAGTGTAATATAATAGAAGAACCCGATCTCTGGTTCTGTAGCCAGGAACTCTGACCACTAGACCAAAATTCGGGCATAATCGCTTTGAGTTCATTATTTATCGTGCTGAATGGTATAAAATATCAGCTTCGGACCACATCAGTTATTTATTCATAAATAATAAGTAAAGTATTTAGTGGACTAATTAATTATTTTGTATTATTTCAAGGTGAAGGCCCACCACTGTAGCCGAGCTAAGTAATGTACTGCTTTCGCTCGGAAGCCGGAATCGTGGTTCGAATCCCATACAATGCATGGATGTTTGGTATGTGTTGTCCTGTGTTTAGGTAGAGGCCTTGCGGCGAGCTGATCACTCATCCAAGGAGACCTACAGTATGTAAAATGATCAAAATGGGGGGGGGGGGAAATAAAACATCAATACCGTAAGGCATAAGAGGACCGGATTAAGTATAAGTTAAGTTCGAGATGAAGGCAGATTCCATAATGAGGAGCGGCTACTGGGAATTAAGCCAACATCTCAGCAGAATCGTTTTAGGGGAACTCAAGTACATTTTTTTTTTCATTGGCACTACAGCCCCAGTGGACCTAGGTCTACCTCCGTGAAACTCTCCGTTTCACTTCGGTTTACTAGATATTATACATACGGTAGGACTCCTTGGGCGGGTGATCAGCTCGTCGCAAGTGCTCTACCTGTACACAAACACAGAAAAACGCACACAAACATCCATGCCCTGAGTGGGATTCGAACCCACGATCCCGGCTTCCGAGCGAGCGAAGACAGTGCATGCCTTAGACCGCTCGGCTACCGTGACCGGCCAAGTACGTATTCCGGGTTAAATTACCCTTATGTGTTTAATATTTTCGTTCTATGTGCCTGGCAAGTAATAATGAATACATTGCACAGGTACCGGCATTGGGAGGTTTTGAAACTCTGTAGGGTATATTTCATTTCCAAAGTCAATATGGTGTTGTTCTTAGAACCTTTTTTTTTTTCCAACGAACCAATCTAAATGATTTAAAACTCAAAATACATAAGAATATTTTACATTAAAAAGTTTCCTTTAAATCCCGATGAGGTCATTGGATTCTTTTCAATTGACGTAATCCTTCCAGCCGCACTATGGCCCTGTGGTCGACTCAGCCTCTAACAGAAATGAGTACCAGGAATTTTCATCGGGGTGTAAAGGGCGGACGGCGAGTAAGGCTGACAATCTCAGTGCCATCTATGAGCTGACTGTTTACAAAATGTGGGAGCCTCTAAATCTCACCCTTATGGGCCTTCACGACCTGTTTCAGGGATAGCTTTGCCTTTTCTTACCTTTAAAGAATTAAAAAGACGCAGAAGCAAATGTTTATTTACACAATTTAAACCTTAACATGTCCTTGAAATTTACTTTTCTTATTTTATTTGTGATATTCTTCAATATTTGTGAATACAAAAAATAACATTACTTGCTTAAATAAACTATGGATAGAAACTGGAAAATTTCCAGGTCCTAATAGTAATAAATTATGTCTTTACATCGAGTGATACTTTGGGAAATTTCCGAAGTAAATACTTCTGGCAGTTAAGAGTAGTTACGTAAATGTATCATCGAAGTGTTGAAACAAGTGTTTTGGCCTGCTTATGCGATAACAGGCACATGAAGTGGCATCAGGTTCGCTGGAATAACGCGTGTCATATTTAGTTCAAATATCCAGGCTATCTCAGATATCAAATGAAGCATATAACAAAGGAAACTATGTTAATATGTCACTCTAAGTCTGCTAAAAGCAAATTTCAGTATGTTATGTTGCAAACCTGTCTAGAGAACAGAGATTAACGGCCGTGGGAATCCGTTGCGCTGACCACGCGACACCCTCTATCCACAAAATTTGGCACTAACTTCGCTGACAAGCGGCGGCCGCTCGTTCGGTATAGTTCGCTTGCAGACTTAAGACACGGAATATGTTTTGTTTTTGTGTCTTGTAAAACATTTCGGATTAAAAAGTATACATCGAGGAGATTATCCTAACTGCAAAACTTTTAACTTGTAAAAAAAAAAAAAATATTTTTTTTTTAATTCGCTTAGTGGGGGGTGGAGTCCAACTGGGTCCACTTGGCACGACGGCCACTGATTGGCCTATTGTAGCCTGTCCTTGGTGATTATGATGATGACGGAGAATTTGGTGGAATGAAGATTGGCAGAGGAAACCGAAGTACTCGGAGAAAACCCGCCTTAGCGCTAATTTGTCCACCACAAATCCCACTTGACCAGACCCGGGATCGAACCCGGGCCGCCGCGGTAGGAAGCCAGCGACTAACCGCTTGAACTATGGCGCAGCCTGTACTATGAAAACGCCCGGTTTATATCTCGGTCGGGGTACGGACTATTCTAATTAAGGATAATTGTAGTTTCCCTCAGTTTCTCCAAGCAAACGCCGGGATAGTGTTTGTAATAAGGTTATGACAGTCTCCTTCCATATCCTTTCTAACTAATTTTTCGCTTATCAACCCATCATTCACAAGTTATATCATCGGAAACACCGACAATGTATTTAAATAAATATAAATTTAATTAAGAGCATTAGGGTCTGCTAAGTAAATTAATTTATGAATTGATTGATTTAGCAGAATGGCTTACTGACTAGCTGTCCAAACCTATAAAGAGTTACTGAAAACAATTTAACTATTATTAAATTATTTGATCCTGTATGAAATTTGAGATCCTCAGGGAAGAGCTGGGATAGCTCAGTCCGTATAGCGACCGGCTATGGGCTGAATGGCCTGAGTTCGATTCCCAGCAGGGTAACTATTTTTCTATACTCCACAGCATCCAGACTGACTCTGGGGCCGACACATCGCCTTCTGAATGTCTACCGGGATCTCATTCCACGGGTGTAAAGCGGCAGGGGTGTGAAGCTGAACCCTCAACTCCATCTAGTGCCGAGAACAAAAATGGTGGAGCTATAACTCCACCCCGTGATAAGTCCTCATGATGTGGAAATATTTACCTTTACGTCAGGGCGGTGGCTATGAGGTACATTTGTTCAGGCATTACCTTGTATTGTACCCGAGAACACACTGTCTGAATCTATTTCCTCTGGATACAGGTGTCATATATATTTAGTCATATTTTTCACTTCTGGGAGAAGAAAATACTCTTGCACTTTATACCAGTTTTCCGAACAACCCGTCGATTTATCGATTAATGTTAATCGATTAAAGCATAATATGATATACATTTACTTCTTCGACGACTTCCGATTAACATGGAGAGGAGATTTGCGCGCCTCAATGACCTGGGCAGTTATGCTGGCGGGAGCGTAACCTCCTGGTAGGATAAACGATGCCAGACAGGTCAAAAGGTAGGGATCAGACGAAGTGAACTTGCTGGTCCTCGAGATTCGGGGTTGGGCGTGGGGCTAACGACTCCACGCCCGGGAAAATTTACTGTTACCCATGAAGGACTCCAAGACCCACACAGGGATGTAAGGTAAAAGATAAATTTAGCCTTGTAACAGGCCGTGGGGCCCATAGGTTTGTGAGACGTCGAGGCCCCATATTTTGCTAGACAATGGACTATAAATGACGGTGAGGTCATCAGCCTTACACACCGGCCGCCCTTTACCACTAGGAGGATTCACCGTACTCATTTCTGTTATAGGCTGAGTCGATCTGAGGGCCATAGTGCGGCTGCAAGGAATAGGTGATTAAAGAAGACAATGACCTTATTGGGAATTGAACCTGCGACCTTCTGTTTTGTAGCATAATATGTCAATCAATTACGCTACCGTGTACTTACATACTTACTCATGGAGCTGAACCCTTCTGGAGGAGCCGCCAATTCTGCAGCTACTCAAGAATTTCCCAACATTTTATGGAACCCGAAGGTTCATTACCGTGTTCACAAGATCCATATCCTGAGCCAGATCAATCCAATTCATAACATCGCATCCTATCTCTCTAAGATCCATTTTAATATTGTCCACCCACCTACGCCTTGGTCTTCCCAGTGGTCTCTTTCCTTTTGGCTTCCCCACCAATATCCTATATGCATTCCTCGTCTCCCCCATTCGTGCTACATGCCCTGCCCACCTCATCTTCCTTGACTTGATCATTCTGATTATGCTTGGAGAAGAGTACAAGTTATGAAGCTCGTCATACGCTACCGTGTGAACCACTTTAAACGTAAGACTGTACCTGTAACAGGACGTGGAGGCCCATAGGTTTGTAAGACGTTAAGGATCCCATATTTTCCAGACAATCGGCTCACAGATGGCTCTGAGGTTGTCAGCCTTATGTGCCCGACGCCCTTTACCCCAAGCAAGATTTCTGGTACTCTGCAGAGCCAATAAGTGATAAGGGGTGGAGAGAATATACTTATGCAGGCCTACATACATACCACCCTCTCATGAACACGATAATACACCTGTGGCTTGCATTGACTGCGGAGATTATCTCGAGTAGTTGAGCGACTATTAGCTTCTGATCAAAGACACCGGTCAAATTTAAGTCTCGTACGAACAACAGCTACTAACAAATTTACAAATTAGCGCGAGAGTTATAAAATCCAATGAACTAGGAAGAAGGAGGTATTACTAAGGAGTTTCTCGGTAAGTGGACACTGACGGTTGGGTAACCGTAACGGTCGCAACTTCTTGCGGCCGGATGTGGCCAGCACACAGCAGACGGTGGAGGTACGCGGTAGCGTAGTGGTTAAGGTACTATGCTACAAGCCGGAAGGTCGCTGGTTCAAGTCCCGGCTGCACTAGGCCCTGGGGTTTACTCAGCCTCTAACAGAAATGAGTACCAGGAATTAATTAAATAGTTTTCTTGGGGAGTGAAGCGCGGCCGGTGCGTAAGGCTGACAACCTTACCGCCATCTTTGAGCAGATTGTCAAGGTAATGTGGGACCCTTAACGTCTCACAACCCTACGGGCCTTCACGGCCTGTTAAGGGATAGCTTTACTCTTTTTTTTACTTTTACCCTGCAGACGGCGGGAAGTTGCAACTTCGATAGAAGGAATTTTTTTATGTCAAGTATGCCATCATTTCTAGTCGCATATAAAAAGGTTTCATTAAAATTGAGGCAGAATATATTAGACTCTAGAATAATTAGGCTACAATGCTTTGTCAAATACACGGCTTTAATTTAAAGACCGCAGTGAACGACAATCTTAATGATCCTCAAGATCACCATGACAGCTGTATTCCAAAGACCCGCCCTGATCCCATAATCGCCGATCACAGTGGCCGAGCGGTCCAAGGCATGAACTGTCTTCGCCCGCTCGAACACTGGTTCGTGAGTTCGAATCCCACACAAGGAATGGACATTTGGTATGTGTATATGCCCATTCTTTGTTTGTATTGTCCTGTGTTTAGGTAGAGGCTTTGTGACGAGCTGATCACTCGTCCAAGGAGTCCTACCGTCTGTAAAATGATCAAAATGAAAAAAAAAACACCATAAGGTATAAGAGAAACGGATTAAGTAAGTAAATAAAAACGATATCTAAAATTATTTATAGTGAGTATTGATGTTACGGTAGGCTTCTTTTAACGCAAACTAGGATATCCCTTTCATTTTCATCATTATAAATTATTTTGGTTTAATATCGAATAAAAATATTTAGGATAAATTTTAATCGGTTTCAAGAGGGACACGTGATACCGTACACAAAATATTTGCTTTACTGGATATCAAAGTCATTAGCACTTTTTAAAACCCCCCCTATATTTTTAATTTCACAAATTCAGAACTATTATGACAGAGTACCATTCTTTTTATAACAGAAAGAAACAACGTGAAACAGAAGTAAAATATTTGAAATATTAACCTGAATTAATAACTTGAACTTGATATTTTCAGTCTACAAAAGGATTTGCAAGAGGTGCTCGAACTTTTGACCGTTAAAATTAATGCATTAAGTTAAAAATTTTCTTCTTTCGATGTTAAATAAGAGACTTATTCCAAGTGATCAAGATAAATGGGACACTCTGTAGTTATATATAAATACGAATTTTATATGTTATAATAATGTTATTTTAATTCAAGGTAGAACTATTAATAAAATATATCACGAAAATTTTAAATGACAAACAATATAACAGGAACGGAAGTTCTATTTTTAACATAGAATCTAACTACCTACCTATCTATCTATGGCTCTACAGCCCTTGTGGACTTTGGTGGCTTTTTCAGTTTCTTTACACACAGTCGATAGGACTCCTTGGACGGAGAATCAGTCCGTCAGAAGGCCGCTGTCTACACACAGAGCAACACAAACACGGAATAAACTCACACAGACATCCATGCCTCGAGTGGGATTCGAACCCACGATCCCAGTGCTCGAACGAAGGAAGACAGTTCATACCTTAGACCCCGCGACCACTGTAATTGGCACATAAAATCTACGGGGATAGAGTCCTCCATGTACCCTTCATTCCAAAATGAGGCGTTTCCCGGAAACGCGAGCGTTGCCTTAGAAGGAATACAAACAATTACTGTAATGACCCCAGGCAAATTACAAAATATTGATGCTAGTTGAAAGGGAACATACTGAAGTCTGTTTTTGTTGCGCCTAGAACAACAATCACTTTCATCATTAGCATTGTGATAATGTGCATAAATTCCATCTAAAGGTAAAGAACTTGTCCTTGCGCTTAATTAGTTAAGCACCATGCGTAGAAGACCATATGGGGGAGTGGAGATATTGCTCCACAATTCTTGACCTCGGCACTACATGGAGATGAGTAATCAACTTCACGCACCGCCCCCTTTACCCCAATGGAAATCGTACCCGGTACCCATTGGATCGGAGGCTGGGTGGGTCACAGAATCAAGTCTTGATGCTGTGGAAAATAGAAAGATCTTGCCCTGCAAGGAATCGAACCTGAGCCGTCCAGCCTGTAGTTAGTCATTATACCGACAGAGCTATCTCAATTCCCGCATAACTTCCATCTTCCTTATAAAAATTGTAAAAATAAAGTCTTTCCTCTGCTTAATTAAGTCCCATGACTTGAAGTCTTGCGGTGGAGTGGTGATATGGTAGGGGCGTGAACCTGATCACTCATCTCAGTCCAGTGCCGACATTAAGATTGTACATAATAGCTCAGTTCAATTCTTTATTCGTTTAAGTGCCTATCTTAACAGCCAGTGCTTAGTTACTGAATCAGCACGGATACAAACAACACATAGGTTGAACTCCTCCTTGAGAAGCCGCCAATTATGCAACTCCTCAAGAACTTCCCAGTATTTTATGGAAGCCGAAGGTTCATTACCGTGTTCACAAGAGCCCTCTACTGGTCCCTATCCTGAGCCAGATCAATCGAATCCATACCATCCCACCCTATCTCTCTTAGATCCATTTTAATATTGTCCGCCCACCTACGTCTTGGTTTTCCTAGTGGTCTCTTTCATTCTGGCTTTCCCACCAATATCCTATATTCATTTCTCTGCCACCCATTCGTGCTACATGCCCTGCCTGTTTCATCATCCTTGAGTTGACCGTTCTAATTATATTTGGAGAAGAGTACAAGTTATGAAGCTCCTCATTATGCAGTATCTACCAATCTCCCGTCTCTTCGTCTCTCTTCGGTCCAAATATTCTCCTCATCACCCTGTTTTCAAACACGGCTACAAACAACATCAATAATAATAATAATNAGGAAGATTCCTGGTACTCATTTTTGTTAGAGGCTGAGTCGACCCCATGGCTGTAATGCGGCTGGAAGTGTTAGATCAAAAGAAAAATTCAGTTAATAATAATAGTAATAATAATAGTTTTCTGAGGTAGAATAATTTTTTAAAGACAGAGGAAATAAGAGATTCAAAGTTTTTGGTTTAGAACCCTAAAGAAAGAGACCACTTGGGATGATATTATTAAAACGGATCAGAGAAGAATACGTTAATAAGAAAGGGACGGATTTTCGCAAACAGTGAGCGATTTCTCGGCCAGTCGGATAGCCATCAGTCGTTCATAGAAATCCGTAGTTTATGCAACTGGCATATTCACTCTCCAAGTTGTCTCCAATTGGTCTTTATCCTTATCCACATTTCACCAGGCCGTGTAATTATCTCGTTCTTTTATTGTATCATTTTCCAATATTCTTTTAATTTATGTTCTATCTCCTTTGGCACAATTTTCTTTTGCCTTCCTTTAATTACTTCAAACCTAGCGTTTCTCACTTACCTCTTTCCTTACCTTAATTTCTCTGTGCCCCTTTAATTTCCCTTCTATTACCTTCCGAACAATTTCCGTTTACATTTTTTTTAGTTCTTTCAAATCGTTCGTTCCTCCTTTAAACCCTTCTCTTTCTCCGAGTTTCTATCTATCAAACCTTAATCTCTCAATGTTCCATTAACGACAGCCCCGCCATATCTTATGGATTTTCCTTTTATTCGTATGACACAAGTGTGACTGAAAGCGATCTTTCTTCCAGCGCAACGTTCTTAGCCCATTAATCTTGGTCCACATCGTTCGGAGCATTGTTACGTTATTCTAACCATGGTCTGTCCCTATTTTATATTGAACTCAAAGGCGGAAGAATGTTAAGGACGGAGAAATGCTTCGTGCGCGCATGCAGATCAGGGGCCATCACTTCCCGGAACTGCGTCCTTACTTACAATCATTTCTAGAAATCAGAGAATTAGTTCACAACAGAACCTCCAGAACGAGAAGGTTTATGGTGATAATTAGAATAACTGGTTTTGATGAAAATTCACATATCACCCATGCAGTAAGCTGTTGAAAAGTTGCAAATTTTACTGAGATAATTGCAGTAAAGCGAAAAGCCGGATATACTGAAAGAATTTTATAATATACAGACATATTGTAACATAAAGTACTGCCATGTATTTTATGGTCGTGACCAATACTAAGGGGTTCTGGAATGGATGATTGGATTTATCAACACATTTTACAATCTACTCGTACTTAAAAATAATACAGCGCTATTGTTGATTTACACAATTTACAGTTCACCGTTACACACGCACTAGGATTCCCAGTCTTCACTAGTCGTATCCTGGTAACGGAAGAGTCTCACTGTGGCTAAACTTTCTAATCACACACCAAGTCTTCACAGACTGACTTTTAATTCTTCTTCAACCACTATCTTCCAATGGCTATCTCCTACCGATAACCGACTCAATCTCATTCTCGTATTTTCTGTTGTACTACTTCGTACTCCGTTGTATTCCCGTTCTCTTGACTCTTCTGAACTCCCAAGTCCAATTCTCTAATCACCTTAGCTACAAGTAGAAAACACGTATCAGAATACATGGCGCGAACCACATGGAAAACATCTCTTCTATTGTCCTTTAACCACTCGGCACGGACCACAGCAGAAAACACAGTCTCTCTCTATTGTTGTGTGATGTCACCGCGTACTCTAGGATGTGTTTAACGTGCGTTGCATAGCAACGTGCCGTATGCGGACCACAGAAAACACGGTTCTGGTATTGTTGGCCGAATTTGTGCTGCGGGCTTTGCCTAGAAACGGGGTTATGCTGCACAATACAAATATCCTATGGAAAAATGATCTTTTACTGGTCTGGAATATTCCTTTTGCCTCCTAGGCTACATAACTCGAAAATATGTTGGGGATGTTGGGGATTCCTTTGAACATTTACACACCGTTGATTTATATAATCTGAGTTTATGTCATTAAATATTTTCTGAATTTCATTGGTAATAATAAAAAATAACAAGACCCTAGCATGGCTGGGCGGGGAACTTTAACAGTAAACGCGTCTACTCATTTCAGTATCTACAGAACGGAAGTTAACCAAATCACTTGTGACAAATCTTTTCTACAAAAATCGTTGCGCTATGGACATACACAAGAAAGCGTGTATGACAGAATTTCATGAAACAATAAAATTAACAGACGAAATGCTGAAAGGTGCTTCCTGAAATCCATAGTTCTGAACAAGAGTCGGCCATTACCACGGTTTCTTGTTAACATTCCAGTGGTTATGAAAATAATTCGATCTAAAACTTGCCTTTACTTGCTAGAGTTTGTATCTGAAGTATTATGATGTACCTTGAAATAAATTTCAACTGAAATACACAAACCAAATTATTACACTGATGGAAAGCTTGCTCTTTGATGGATGAGGAAAAACCATTGACGTCATTATGTTGAGGCAGGTCAGTAACACCGAACAAAAGAGAGTCGTGTGTGCATAATCCAGTAAAAAGAGACAGAGAATAGGCTGGCTTCATGGCAAAGAAACGTGTATACTAGTAATTGTTTCAACGAGAGTTAGGGCCGCCATACGTGAGGCTACGTCATCGCAACGTGACGCAACTAAATACCGAAAACAGTTGCTGTACAATGTTCTGCAACAATGCCCGACAGCCCCTGTGGCCTGGTGGTCAGAGTTCCTGGCTACAGATCCAGAAGTCCCGGATTCGTATCACGGCGTTACCAGATATTTTTCTGAGAAGTAGTGGGTCTGGAACGGGGTCCACTCAGCCTCGTGAGGATAATTGAGGAGCTATTTCAAGGAAATCTAGAAAACCGAAATTAACGGCCGTGGGATTCGTTGCGCTGACCACGCGACACTCTCTATCCGATAAAGTTTGCACTAATTTCGCCAACAAGCGGCGATCGCTCGGTCGGTATATATCGCTTGCGGACTACAGGCCGCGGAGTTTTTGTAACAATGCCCAGTCATACATTAAACCCACAGTAGTAGTAGTAGTAGTAGTAGTCGTAGTAATAGTAGCAGCAGCAGCAGCAGCATTGGATTCCTTTTCAATGTTATCATACAAATTTCGTATATCAGGTTATAATGATTCATCTGTTGGCATGTAACAGGCCGTCGAGGCTCACAGGGTAGTGAGATGTCGAGGCTCCCACATTTTCTAGACGATCGGCTCATAGGTGGCGGTGTGGTTGTCAGCCTTACGCGTCGGTAACCCTTTACCCCTCAGGGAGATTCCCGGTACTCAATTCTGTTAGAGGTTGAGTAGATCCCAGGGCCATACTGAAAATATGGAAGCCTCGAAGTCTCACAGGCCTATGGGCCTTCACGGCCTGTTACAGTGATAGCTTTACCTTTGTAGCCTACAATAAGAAAAGTTTTCATCCATTTTACATGGAGGCAGGGTGAGAGGAGATCTCTGCGAGACACGACACTAGAATCCATAGCGCGCTGTTCAGTGTGTTACGGGTCAGTTTACTCATACTAATGCCTTTGCTTTATTTGTTTGTAAATGTGACTGCATGTCATGACGTCATAAGGCCGTACTTTTTAAGTTCAAATTCCTTGACTGCGTGCGAAATGGCAGTTGCATAAAGTCTATTCGGTATCACGATCCACACGGCATTCTCAGTTCGGCAGCACTAATCGAAATGTTGGTTGCAATCGCTGCTAATGAACGAGGGCCTCATTGTACAATACAGGCGGAAATGACATGTCGGAAACATGTACCTCTCACAGCAAGAGAGGTCCAAGTCAAAGTTAATCGTAATAGCGGTACATTTTGATAGCAAAGTCTTGTAAGACGGGGACCAGCGATGGATTCTTGTGAGAACGGAAATGGAATTTCCAGTTCCATATATGTCAAGGAATTTATTGACCAGCCGAGTGACTATTAAATTTTAAAGAAGAAAAAACAAATAAAATACGATTCTTTTTTTTAAACTTGCGATAATTAATAAATCTTTTGCGAAGTATGCAATAAATTGTGAATGTAAGTAACTTGGTTACAAATTAAAATATTCAATCATGTTTATATCTAATTATCTGTTTCACAATGGAATCGTGATGATTGCACCTGATCTATTCGGTCGTTTTGTTTGCAAGATTCGAGCAAAAGTTTTTCTGTTTCCTTTTTTAAGTGAGTTTACAGGTTAGGCAACTTAACGCCGACAGAAACACACAAAAAGGGGTATTCTGTATGCTTTAGCATCCCATCAATAAGACAACATAAAAAATGCTAACCATTTTTCATTTCAAGCACAGTTTTTCTTCCGTTTTATATAAAAATTTTAAACTTGTATCACAAAAAA
>NW_019729223.1:977296-1021565 GCF_002891405.2 Cryptotermes secundus
CCATGTATCTTTCTTTTCATTTCATGTTGATTGCATCCTGTCATCATTTTTCTCTGCCTTCATTCTTCATTTTTCTAAGAAAATCTGATAGAATACTCTCTCTGGTGGTACCCTCTAAAGAAAAAAGATTGCTCCCGTCGAAACAAAACATCCAGTATCATCATCAAATCATGTTCATCAAAAGAGCAAGAGTCTATGCCATCTATCGGAAAACTCTGGAACTACAATAACAAGTTCCGATACCTCATTTGCCATCTGACAATCTGCAATGACGTTCACTGGTAACCCGTACGTTCAATTCGCCTGTTGTTCAAGGTACAACAGTTGTTCGCACACAATAATTCGAGGAATTTCATGGAGTTCGACGTAAAAATATTCATTACGACAGAATATACGTGCCGAAAGTACTTCAAAGTAAATTCACAAAAATACGAAAGAAGTATATTACAGTAAGCCCTTTCTTTGCGATGTCCCAGTTAAGGTTACTTCACTATTACGTTAACAATATTTTCATACCAAGGCTCCATACGGATATCGTGTTAACTCATTATTGAGCCGTTGTTGTTCTCAGGGTTTGTGAAAGTGGCAGAGGAGGAGGGACACTCCGAAATTATCGTCGTGAGGATCTGCTGCGCTGGCTACGCAACACCCTCTATCCGCAAAAGTTGGCACTAACTTCGCCGACAAGCGGCGGTCGCTCGGTCGGTCATCGGTGAATAAAGTGGTGTTAAATAAACATTATTGTAGTTTATAATTCCGTGTATTTGCGGCAAAGATATAAACAATGGGGTTATGGGGGTGAAGACTGGCTGAAAGGCGTAACCTGCTTATTTCTTATGTTCGTTATATAAAAAATGGATCCGCTTAACGACATATCACATAACTTCGCTTTATATCGATGACTTTAAACGAGGTAAAAGTAAGGTAAAGCTATCCCTGTAACAGACGGTGAAGGTCCATAGGGTTGGGAGACGTCGAAGCTCTCACATTTTTTCTAGACAATCGGCTCACAGACGGCGGGAAGGTTGTCAGCCTTACGCGTCTGCTGTACTTTACTCCCAGGAAGATTGGACCTACTGTGTCTCTTCTCTCAGATCCAAAGTTCCGAAACTATATTACCCATAATGCAATTAATATGTGTTTTCCACTTACATGTATGCATCCTTCTTTTTCCACTTCCCGAGATAAATATATGATCTTTACTCCACTTGAAATACGCCGAAATGGAAATTGTACTAATCAGTTGTCAATCACACTTTTCCTGTCTGAGTTTACATCATATTTTGGTTATAAGAGCCGGGATCGCCCAGTCGGTATAGCGACGGACTACGGACTAGACGGCCTGTGTTCGATTCCTGATAGGGATAACAGGTTTTTCTCTACTCCAAATGGTCCAGACTGGTTTGAGGCCCACCCAGCTTACTAAGAAGTGGGTAGAGGGATTTATTCCTCGAGGGGTAAGCGGCCAGGTCGTGAAGCTGACCACTCACCTCCATCTAGTACTGAGATCAAGAGTTACGGATCTATACCGTCATTCCCCCCATACGTTTTCATGGCAGGTTTCGTAAATTAAATAAGCACTTAGAAAATTTTACCCTTACTTCCGTCAACTGAATAACTGTTAACTGCACGTGAAGTGAGGTAGCGTACTGTGTTGAGGCACTATGCTACAAGTCGGAAAGTCGCGGCTTCGATTCCCGATGAGATCATTGTATTTTTCAACTGACCTAATCCTTCCAGCAGCACTATGGCTCCGGAGTCGACTCAGTTTCTAACAGAAATGACTGCCAGGAATCTTCCTGTGGGTAAAGGGCGGCAGACGCGTAGGGCTGACAACCTTACCGCCATCTGTGTGCCGACTGTCTACAAAATGTGGGAGCCTCGACGTCTCACAACCCTATGGGCCTCCGCGGCCTGTTACAGGGATAGTTTTACCTTTTCCTTTTTAGTTGTTAACTGCTGAAGAAGACTTTGTGCCATGGAGCTGGTAATAATTGCAAGCGATTAGGTATAAACAGATTTATACAGGAGTAATACGAAATTAGAATCACTGTTCGTCAGTGAAGCTTATCACAATTACGGGAGATACGAGATCATTATGCTTATTTAATTTCCGTTTTCCATTTCAAGGACAATCTCTGTCATGTTTATGTGAAGTAGCATTTGCTTTACGTAATACGTGTACAGCTGTAGAGCGTTCATTCCTGAATGCAAGTTAGTACACGATACGAGTTTATAAAGGAGTTTTATTGTTAAGGCGCATAAAGACGAAACCCCATAAATTATTCCAACCATGAAACGGAATACTTCAGAGCAATAAACGACACAGACTCATGTCGCTTTATTGGTGATCTTAATTGCGTGATCCACTTACTCAGAGTGTTCATCACATCTCCATGTAAAGTTGATAAGCCTAATGGCCGTTAAATGGGCCACGTTAAATGAAGCAAAACAGAAACGTGGATGCTTTACACTAAAATTATGATGGGTGTTTTCCACTCTCTGAGACATAAACACGAAGCTTCGAAATTTGAATCTATTCCACCTTCAGATAATATTGTGACATGTAGACCCGTTGCTAAGAAATGACCGTCAAACTAATAACTATATAACGGCCGTTACTAGGCAACGGACCGTTAACAGTTACAGAGGGGCTGCGTTTTCTGTGCAGCCCGTATCGAGATGTTATAAGCAGGGAAGTTAGTGGACAGTGATTTTAGGCAGTCAGTTGAGTTGAGTTAGTTGTTAGTCAGTTAGTGAAGTGAAGAGTAGTTGTAAGATTTGAGGCTTACACGGCGGTGACCTTGAAGAATTGGGAGTAATTAATTATGTGAAACTGTCAGGGTAACTAAAAAAATGGGAAAATCATGAGTCATCATGGTTCAATAACCTCTCAGTTTATCTATAGGTGCTCCTGAGTTCAGGTCGACAATGCTGACTGGTGTCTTCTGTCTTATTTCTTTTTTAATTTCGTGGGGTTGGGTGAGACTGAGTCCATTCCGTAAGTCGGCCTTGACTGGCCTATTGTACCAGCTCCGGATGATAGATTTGGTGGAATGAAAACTGGCAAAGGATACCGAAGTTAAGGAGAAAATCTGTCCCAGTGCCATTTCGTCCACTACAAATCCCACACGACGACTTGGCATCGAACTCGGGCAGCTGCAGCTGGAAGCCGGCGACTAACTGCCCGAGCTATGGCACGGCCATATTCTTACAGTCGTACTGTGTCATTCCAGAAAAGACCATGAGGTAGCAGATTAAAACAGAAACCCACAGCTTCTTTACGCATTCTTTCCAAATCATTATTACACCTCACTACTGCGGATACCGCCACTGATATTCAACGTCGGGAGAAAGACGCCAATCTGTAGCGGAGACGTCGAGACGCTACGTCCAGCGCAACGGTCATGCGTGCAGATAGTGTCACGAAGGTAAAACAATATTGCATCGATTGTTTAACCGTTCTTCACTGTACATCACGTATGAACTAACCGTTCTATCCCGTGTGAGAGACTCACAAGGGACCGCGTACAAGAATCACGTGATCAGAATCCGATATGTATTGCCTTTGTTTTCTGACCTGTCTAACTTTCGTCGCATTGAGGGGAGGAAGGATAATGAGGAAGAAGGAAAATAGGGAGGAAAGCAAAGAAAAAGGGACGTGAGGAAGGAGACAAAGGTGAGGGAGAGTACGAAACATGTCAAGAAGAGGCAAAAAAAAAACAAGAAGAAGAAGAGCGGAAGAAAAAGAGCAACGAGTTCAAGAAAATGTAAAACGCAGACGGTAATTTTTAAAAAGAACTTAATAATTGTCTGCATCATGTAAAGAAACAGGCTCCTTTTATCAACGCAATTATATTATTTATCTACCTATAATTTATGTATATACATGTATTTATATATGGGAGAATATTTGTGTCTATATACTCGTATGTGTGTTACCTGACTGTGTATATGTCACGTCGATATACAGATGTAGTGTTTTCCATGAAGTTATACTAGTAGGAATTTTATGTTCTAAATTGTTGTCATCCGAAGGGTAAAGATGTTACTAAATCCACTATTTTAAGGAAGAAAGTAAGGAAAGAGATAGGGGTATTAGAAGCATAAATGTTCACACCGTTTCACAAAACAATGTAAATTCTGAAACGAAAGATATTACTACAACTGGATCTAAACTCTGAATACGTCTGTTTCATAGTCTCAAAAACAATTATTCTAAATTGCTGGTAGATTATTCCAGAATTTGAAAGAAGAACTGTTTTGGGGTGATAAAGTTCAGGAGCCATTATTTCAGAGCAAACCCGCAGCCACAAACCACTATATAAGAAACGGGTTTCGCAATGTACAACGATTGAAAGAACCATTTTCTGTGTCTGTAAACTCTGACTGAATTCCTATGCGGATACATTTTAATTTATGCTTTCTATTTTCAGTATCACTTCTCCTTTTCATTGCATTACGTACTTCACGGTCATGCCAAATTTACCTGTCAGAACTCAGAATTAAGAATACAGCGCATCTCGAATGGCCTACTTTGGATCAGCAGCTGAAGTTCTATCCATCTTACAGAGCTACAGTGGCAGCCAAACTCATTATACAAGATAACCTTCTAAATCTGCCAACCACAGCGGCCGCGAGGTCTAAGGCATGAAATGTCTTCGCTGCTCGAACGCTGGGATCGTGGGTTCGAATTAAACTCGCGGCATTTGTGTCTGTATGCGTTTATTCTGTTTGTGTTGTACTGTGTGTAGATAGCGGCCTTGCGACTGGCTGATCCCCCGTCCAAGGAGTCCTACCGGCTGTGTATAGTATTAAGAAACTGAAAAACGGCCAAGGTCCAAGGGGCCACGAACCACCACTACGTGACGTCACCTCGGACACGGAAAACACAACCTCCTTTATTGTTGCGTGTTTGACCGTGATTGCAGAGCTGCTGCCTGACAACGCTTTGATTAAATCCGTTACAACATGTTCAGAACGTTCCAATATTCTCACTTAGTTGAATCTAGCTCACAATCTTAAATTCTATATCCGTAAAATCCATTTTAGTATTAACTTCGAATCTAAACGCATGTCGCATCCACCTTCAAGTTTTCCGACAAAAATTCTTTATACATTTCTCATACTCGTTGATTTAAACGTTCTAAAATGCTGGAAGAGGAGTGAAAATTATGAAACTCCCGCATTATGTAATTATCCTCAACATCTTGCCACTTTTTATTTATTTCAAAGGTAGATATCCTCCTTAGCATTTTGTTCTCTAATACCAATCTACATAATTCCCTTATATTCATAAATTAAGTTCAACCCCCTTCCATATTAAACTGTAGGTAACAATTACAGTTTTCAGTATTGGATATTTAGGATTTTAGGTTGCAGGCAAGAAAATTAATTATTTTTAATAAAATAATGATACATATTTTCAAATGTTAATTTCCTCTTAGCTTGGCCATTAATATAAATTTATTGCTCCCAAATATTTGAATTCCGATACATTTCCAAAGGTTTCATTTTCTGGCAAAGAAAGTTGTCACTTTCACCTTCAACATGACAGGTATAGACGCATAAAAGAGAAGAAAACAAACAGCTAAACCTTCGAAAGGCAATGATTGTCGAGTGTTTGATGAAATGGTCAGTATCCGCCATCTCTCTGACTGCATGGCGGAGTATTATGACAGCAATCTTGCGAGTTGTTTGTTTCCACAATTCATTGATGACGTCAAGTCACAATATTAACCCATTTCCGGCTAAGATATATTTAGCAAAAAAAAAAACGCTTTCTTTCATTCGTATAAGGTCTATTTCCACTGCGAAGTACTGTAGTACGTAATTTATATCAGTTTCTTCCACAAAGAATGAAGTGAAAACACACGAAGGTTGTGGTATCTGTCTACATGGTTTATCTCCGAAATTAGTAAATATAGTAGTTTCTAGTTCGTATAGGTTCGATATGGCTTAAACTTTACCACATTTATCGATAATTTACAAAAGAGTTTTTTTGAACAGAAATGGTGCATTCAGCTACATGTATGTGTCTATTTTCCTTGACAGCCTCTGTGGTCAAAGTTCCTGCCTACAGATCCAGAGGTCCAGGTTCGATTCCCGGCGCTACAAAATTTTTTGAGAAGTAATGGGTCTGGAACGGGGTTCACTCAGCCTCGTGAGGATATTTGAGGAGTTATTTCAAGGAAATAGCGGCTCTGGTCTAGAAAACCGAGATCAAAGGAAGTGGGGATCCGTTACGCTCACCACGCGACTGCCTCTATCCGCTAAAGTTAGCACTAACTTCGCCGACAAGCGGCGGTCGCTCGGTCGGTATAGTTCTTTTCCAGATTGAAACCACGGAGTTTGTTTTCATTGTTGTGTGTTTTCCTTACGATGAAGCTTCGTCCAGAGGATACTTAGTTAAATGTCAGGATTCGATTCCCGGTTCTCTATCATACGGCTTTGTTACAAAGCACATCTCACACGGAGCCTTAAAGTCTGTTTAGTTTGTATGTTATTTGAGGAGAATCTTCCAGCTTAATGATTTATACAACCTGTAACGAGATGGGACATATTGTATGGCAAATTTGTAAGGATTTGGAAGATAAATACAATCTTCTAGGATTCTACGCCCTGTAGTCTGGTAGAAGTTTACCGACGTTTCACAGGAGCGTAGTACCTTCATCGTCAGGGCCTCAGAGTAAGCCAAGTAACCGGTAAGAAACTATTCGTCCGAAGAGACTGAAAAACCCAACGAAAACTTCAGTCACAAAATAGTTCGTATCAATGCCGAGATTCGAAGAGTATACCTTCCGGATGTAAGTGTAAAACACTGGAGCTAACCTGGCTCGGTGACGAAGCGATTAACATTTCGTGAAAGCGGAAGGTATGGATGTGTTGCCAGGCTAAAGCAGTAGAACATGCAATGAAATAGATCAATTTCCTATATTAAAT
This sequence comes from Cryptotermes secundus, assembly GCF_002891405.2. Classification (NCBI taxonomy): domain Eukaryota; kingdom Metazoa; phylum Arthropoda; class Insecta; order Blattodea; family Kalotermitidae; genus Cryptotermes; species Cryptotermes secundus. Next base: position 984,239 of record NW_019729223.1, read on the forward strand.
ATGTTATGTAAATATTAATGTAGATGTTTCTACCTATTGTCGCGTCATAGATTGTGACTCTTGACGGATTTTTAGATTGGATGATTGGATTTATTGATCACTTATACACAGGACTCGGAACTACAAGCAATTAGAGTGTCACATTTAATCTCCACAATTCATAAAAGCAGCCGCAAAACCTTTCCAGCCTTCTGTGTCGCCATCAGCCTTCAACTTCATGACTCACACCTACGCTTTTACTATTAGCAAATTCTTTGTAAGGTCAATATGGTTGAGTTATATTTGTTAAAATTCTGAATACGGGGACGACATTAATAGAACACACAGAAAGATGCGGGAGCAAGAAGTAAATAATTTTAGTGAAAAAATCTATAGATTTCACTTAGGAGTTGATGTGAATAGGAGGATAATATTGCGACATGATGGTAAGGAAGCAGAGAAATATCCATTATTGACAGCCGCCACCTAGCAACGGCTAATCTATAGATTTCACTTAGGAGAAGTAGATGTGAATGGGAGGATAATATTGCGACATGATGGTAAGGACGTGAGCATGGAAGCAGAAAAATATTCATTATTGACAGCCGCCACCTAGCAACGGCTAATCTATAGATTTCACTTAGGAGAAGTAGATGTGAATGGGAGGATAATATTGCGACATGATGATAAGGACGTGAGTATGGAAGCAGAGAAATGGCCATTATTGACAGCCGCCATCTAGCAACGGCTATTCTATAGATTTCACTTAGGAGAAGTAGATGTGAATAGGAGAATAATATTGCGACATGATGGTAAGGATGTGAGCATGGAAGCAGAGAAATATCCATTATTGACAGCCGCTACCTAGCAACGGCCACTGAAGACTATAACAGACTGAGACTTGGCGTGTGCTGTAGTGATTTAGATTTTTATAGTTATGAGTTATAAACCTTCAGTTAATCGAATCTTCATCCCAAAACACTTCTCTAGTCACCGATTGTCCAGTCACAGCAGACTCAGAAGACTTAGTACGTGCTCTAGTGAACTGTAGTTGTGTGTCAATTAGCGACTGTGCTATAGTCAATTGTAGTTACGATCTGCAAGTGGTCAATAAATCCAATTATAATTCCAAACTCCGTATATAATTCCTATATCACGTGATAATATTAAAAAAATGTGTAAAGCTCCTGATTGGACTGGTCTAAGACAGGAATCAATTTTATATACGATAATGAGTCATCGAGATCTAGAAAGAATGAAGAATTTTTCTGAATTGGTTAACATCTAGCAGCTTCTCAAATATATTTTCACCATGGAATTATTTATAATATTCTTAGTTCCTTCAAGATGCCCTGCTATCAGTGATATTCTAATTACAACCTCTCCTAAATTAATACAAATATTTGTACATACCGAGTCAAGCTGAGGGCTATAGGAGACAAAGAAAGTGGAGAAATTATACTCTGTTTTTGTCTCGTATTTCATTCAATAATAATTTTTCATTCCTTTGGCTCTTACAAAATTCCTTTTAAGTTTCTGACTTTCAGGTGTTTTCTAATCCCTTCTTACTTGTATACCACCATGAGGAAATCAACTTTGTGGAATTAATTTCATACATAACGCATAGTTTTTTATAGGTCGGAGATTCAAAAGAATTTCAGTGCAGTCATATAGCTATAATTGTCAGAAGAAGCAGAGAAACAATTCAGAACAAAGAAATATAATTGCATTTTATAAAAGCAAAAATTAGTTGAAGAGCACAAATTATATAGCTCGTTATTGCAGCCCTAGAACCGCCATCAACCTGCTGGTAATTCCTCAGTCTTAGGTAAAGTAAAAAAAGATAGATTTCTCCCTGTGCTTTAGCAAAAACCATGCCATGAAAACGTATGGGGTAGTGGAGGTTATGTTCTTGACCTCGAAACTAGACGAAGGTGAATGGTCAGCTTCTTGTCCTGGCCACTTCACTGTCAGGGACAGATTCTATGGTATCGATTAGATAGGAAACTTTGTGGGTCCAAGCGCTGATCTAGACGCTGAAAAGTAAAATCTATTTCCCCTCCCTATATCTAATCACAATTCTTCAGTCGTCCAGGCCGTAGCCTAGTTACTATACCGACTGAGCTTTCTCAGCTACTGCCTCGATCTTACGTTAAAACATTCTCCTGAGCACAAAGTTCTCAGTCACCATCAATCTGTATTCTTCCCTCAGGGTAAGGGAAAGTTATACCTGTAACATGCCGTGAAGGCCCATAGGGTTGTGAGACGTCGAGACTTCCACATTTTATAGACAGTCGGCTCAGAGACGGCGGTGAGGATGTCAGCCTTAAGCACCGGCCTCCCTTTACCCCCAAGAACATTCCAAGAATATTCCTGGTACTCATTTCTTTAGAGGCTGAGTTGACCCCAGGGACATAGTGCGGCTGGAAGGATTAGGTAAATTGAAAGAATCTAATGACCGCATCGGGACTCGATCCCGCGATCTTCCGGCTTGTAGCATAGTGCCTCTACCAACTACGCTACCGCGTGCCCCCTTCCCTTAGGGTTATGTAATGTATGTATCGCAACTTCATGCTGAATTTCTTGTATTACAGCGATAATCTGGGCTTTTGGCACGAACATGTCAACGTGTACTTGTGTGAATGAGTTTGTGCCCAACAGCTCGCTTCTACTTACACCAATCATCTGGAAATAACATCTAGACTGACAGATTTTCATGTAACGCAATGCTGACATTGTTTCATTAGTAGCTATTCTAGACTGACATTACCTAATTCCCTATCACTGATATCACTAATACAGGAATGAATCTCTAAATTCGAAAAGATACTAGCCTTAGTTAACAGGGTTTCTGTTATTCAATACCTTCGAAAATAAAGGAACTTTATTATGAATATTTTTCTTAGATTACAAAGAAAGTGTGCATGAAATATGCAGCTTGATGTCCATGTCACAGTATACATTTTATATAAATTATAAAGACTAATTAATTAATTATTATTAAATCAAGTCAATCAACTCATTTCCATTCATTCAAACTTCAGACAAAAGAAGAGCTAAAGATATTGTTACATTTCATTGTATATTCATTTATAGAAAGCCAACAAAGCCAACCTAAATTAATGTAACTTATCCACATCTTCACCATTACGGTATGCTGTAGGCTATTTGTGCAATATCTCGGGTCTGACATCCTGATAAGGCATATTGAGACAACAACGACCTTCGAGCAGTAGAATCAAGGCGATATTTATATTAGACAGGCGAATCCCCCATTGGCAAGGACATTTTATTCTGTCTCGCCGCATGGAGGTCGTGGAACAAAGACAAAGACTAGCCCCGGGCAACACATGATGCGAACTTGGATCGATCCTGGCACCCCTGGGTAAAGCGACAGCTGATAGTGACATCACGAATTAATATTATACAAGCAGACGTTGGTAAAGCGATGTATTGTTTCAGATATAAATGTACATACATATACAATATAATTTCTGTTGTTGTAGTTACAAAGCTTGTAGTATCCCAAAGTAAAAGGTGGCTTCTAATGGCAAGTTAATTAGTGAATAATGAACTGTAAGGGATACGGAAGTTAACGGCGATATCCTATTGAGGCATCATCCCGGGAATTTGACTAAGGGACTGAGGGAAATAACAAAAAATTTGAGTCAGGTTAGGTGTCTTGACTGAAAATTCGATCTGGTAATCCACGGTAGTGGAAACAACACGACAGTAAATAAAGTAAATTTAACTAACAACTTAACTATTTAAGCACCATGAAGGCGCACAGGGGAGCGGAAGTAAAAATCTATCATTCTTAACCTCGGCACTAGACGAATGTGAGTATTCAGCTTTGCGCTCTTGCCTATTTACCCCTGGGAAACAAATATAGATGGAAGTAAAATATAATATCACGCATTCACTAAGAAATGCAACATTACAAAATAAGTTATACAAGATATAGGTCCACTGGTAGAATTTTAGCTGTAAGTTGGTTGTAATACCTGATATAAGTACGCGACAAGACTCATAGTAGCCAATAACTTCGATCGAAATTTATGCTCATACGTTTTGCCCAGATTCATTTTTAACATTTTCCCCTCAACAAGGGTTACGTGATCTTTGCGCAAATTTTCCTTGTGATATATGCGTAAACAATTCAAAATATGCGTAAAGAGATCATGTCTGTGTGTCCATACATTTTTTCTTCGGAACTATTTCACGGGTTATGATAAAAACTGGTGTTTGGTTTGGTAAAAGGTAAAGTTGTTCCTGTGCTTAATTAATTAATTAAGCACTATGCAATGCAGACAAATGGGGGAGTGGAGACATAGCTCCACCATTCCTGGCCTCAGCACAAGCTAGAAGTTTGGATACTATACTAATGTTATATGATAAATTTTATCGTCACTATGTAACAACAATTGCAACATACAAGAAATCTACCTAAAATTTTTGTTGAATCTGTAAAAGAACAGGTAATCCTGAAATGAGTACTGTATGACTGAATATATAGATCTCTTTACAGATCAACTCAAATTTTGATCATGTTTCATGTAGGGAACATGCTGTCACTTTCCAGCTTCTCACCGCGACGTCCTGTATTCGATCCCAGGTCAGATAAGGTCAGGTGGGATTTGTGGTGAACAAAGTGGCACGGAGGCAAATTTTCTCAGAGGACTTCGGTTTCTCCTGCCAATTCTCATTATATTAAATGATCCATACCAATTTATCATCTGGTTTGGTACAATGGAACTATTACTGATCGATGCACGAAGTGGACTCAGTCTCGTCCCCCCCCACCCCCCGAAAATTTAAGAGAGAGAAAGTAAGAAAATTAGTGAACAGTCTGCAGTGACAATATAATTCTGCCTATAGTACATGGCAACAGATGTGGCTGAGATACGCAAAATAATTAACTCATTTAAAACGTTCATTTTCAAATAGAGGAAGAAAAAACGAGGACACTAATTTCATTTGACCTGATCGCCGTGACACTGCGGCAATATCCCAGACACAGGTGCTTAGCGGAAAGTCTACTCGTCCCTTCACAGGCGTCAGGAACCTAATTTATACTCTGCTAGAAATCTTGTAATTTAAATTAAATACGCTACTCCCCACGTAGTTTGTTGAGGCACTATGCTACAAACCGGAAGGTCGCAGGATCGAATTAAAATGAGATGGATTTTTTACATTTACCTAATCCTTCGAACCGCAATATGGCCCTGGGGTCGACTCAGCCTCTAACAGAAATGAGTACCAGAAAGATTCCTTGGGCGTAATGGGCGCCCGGCGCGTAAGGCTGACAACCTCACAGCCATGAATATCTAGAAAATGTGGGAACCTCAACATTTCACAACCCTATGGGCCTCCACGGCCTGTTACAGGGATACCTTTGCTTACTAACTCCCCACAGTGCACTGGTACCTTGTAATATCAGTGCATTGAACAGGTTTAAATTTTGACCGAAGAGGGATGAAGTAAGAGGAGGTTGGGGAAAACTTCATAATGAAATGATTCACACATTATAATCTTCGACGAATGAAATTAGAACTATCAAGGGGGATGAGACGGACAAAGCATTTAGCGGCACAGGGAGAAGATGAAAGGATACAGGGTTTGGGAGAGGAAGTCAGATGGAAAGAGACCACTGGGAAGAACTAGACATAGGTGGAAGATTAATAAGATGGGTCTTAGAAGAATAAAATGAAGTGGTATGGACTGGATTTATCTAGCTAAGGATAGGGACAAACGGTGGGCTCTTGTGAGCACGGCAATGAACCTTCGGGCTCCATAAATTTTGGGGAATTCTTTGAGTAGTTGAGCGACTGGAGGCTTCTCAAGAAGGGCTCAGCTCCATGGAATTAATCAGTTACTATCTGAGCTGTCAAGGGCAGGATACGTAATACACAGATGGATTCACTGAAGTAGAAGATAGGAATTTTACATGAATCTAACCCCATGCGGTCTCTACATGAAAATTACATGTAAATGAGAGAATAGCTAAGATTATTTTTTCAGAGGTATTTCAACCAACCACATGTAAATATTACGGGTATTTATCACCATCAGAATAATCAACACATTATGTGAAATAGCAGATGACCAAGCAAAATATATTAGCGGAAAAGTTTTTGTATGAGTTCAGAGTGGATAATTATTAGCTCTTAAATTATGAAGCGACGTTGTCCCAATTGAAGAAGCTATACGACATAAACAATTAATATCAGATATTTCAAATGAAATCTGTTCGTTCGAATTTTGACTACACGCCGACCAATTTCAGACAAATTACAGCAAATATTATTACTTATTACAATAAGTCTGTTTACAAAGTAGTGTACAACCAGATTGGTTCTAGATCAGAACAAATATTTTACACTACTTTGTAAACAGGATTAATATAATAATTTGTAGATGTTTTAAACAAATCAATGTAAATCTTTGCAATAGTTAAAATATATAATATTTATTGACGTGGTAGCATTAGTTTCAATATGTGTTAATAATATCCTTCTGAAGATGACCGTATTGACCGAAACATGTAAAGGATGACAAATTAAGAACACACCTTTTACCAGTCACACTGGACGGTGGTTAAGAATCTAATATATAGAGCGTATAACTTACGCCATGTTTTATTATCAAAATCACGAGTCAGAAATTCATGCTACATGTGTACTGCACACTGAAACACATTTCTTTCTCTTCTTTGTTCTTTATCGCCTACGTGTCTTCATTCTGTTCTAATTTTTCTGGTTAGCACTGGAGTAGAGCTTTGCATCTGCTTTATCCACAGTCAAGCTTAATTCTTTCTACCGGCGACAGGAAACCTCCTTCCTTCTTACATAAATTTCAGCAAACGCAAAATTGTTTGAAGTTACAATTTCAGGTGAACTATATATTTTATATATTTATACAACTATCGTATGCTAGAGTATTTTGTAATTACTTGGAGCAAATTTAAATATTGAAACGAACCATTTCATGCTGAATCTTTTTCCAGAGCTGAACACTATGCTTTCCTTACAAATCACACAGCACAACATGCCCTAAATAGTCGGATTCACTGATAAAGAATGTAAGAGTGAATAAACTGCAGTACGTTTATTTCTTACTATCCTATATTTGTTGAACGCAAGCTACAGGAAGGCACGTAATACTTACTAAAAATTTTAAACGACGTCATTTAATTATGAATAAAACTGTATATATTAATACAATATTTTATCACATTATGGTCAACGAAAGTTATAATAGCACCGAAGAAAAAATGAAAACTGAAAAAGATGCTTTGTCCAGCCATTGAATCGGTAAGCATTAAAATTAATTTAAAATATTTTATTTTACCTTTAACACGTTTAAATTTAGCATACATCATTCGAGACATATCCCACACAAATCTTAAAATTAAATTTTATATAATAATATTACTGATAAGTGTAAAAAATGAATCAGTTTTAATAATTCAATAATGAAATTTATAATTCATAAAATCCACCTGATCTTAACAGATCGAAACATGTATTGGGCTGAAAATAAAATAAACCGAATATTAAACATTTTAAAGTCGGTTATAATTAATTGTCGTGTTGACGGCCCATATGTATACCTCTGATACACGACACACAACAGAATGCAGATAATACAAATTTTGTTTCATATTACCATAACCGTGTTGAGTAAAGTAATTTCAAATTAGTTTTCACTCTATATTATCAGCATCAGAAAAAGATCCCAAGAAAGACGAGATTTCCAGCTAATCACTTTCATTTTCAGACAAACTTTACTGCACAACGTTCCTTAACGAACAAATGCCATGTTGGAAATCAGTACGTTAACAATCCTCTTGCATGGCCCAGTCCCCATGGTAACTAATCAAACAAAAGAAGGTTACTTGCCGTTTCCTCTGGAGGTTGCTGCTCTTCATCTTGGCCGTCAGATGTTTTGCTTGGGATGGCTATTGCGAGGCCGTTATCCACCGCTGCTGGATCGTCTTCATTTTCGCGACTACTCGCCGGTCCCATTCTGCCCCTTACTTTCACAGTAACTCCTCTTGTTACTTGTGATGTTACAGCAGTAACATTCCGCAGCGATCATCGAATTCATGGCTTCATTAAAAACCGAAACAATTTAAAAAACACCATTTGCTTCTTTTAGTTTATTGTAATATTTGTGCAGCGACGCCCCTAACCACCGCTGGGGCGGCTTTTAGGCAGGAGAAGAACTCCGGCCGGACTGAAGAGGAAGTGAAGAGCAGCTGTGAGCGACAAGGACAACCAGTGACTCTCTTTGTTACCCATTGCTGCCTGGAAACAGCTGATCGACGCTGCGACGCGCGGCGCTGCTCGTTCTACCGATCAATAAGGCGTCATTCCGGTGGGGACTCTGATGGACCCCCTCGCCTACCTCATTTCCTATAAAATGCATAGCAAACAAAGGTTTATGCATTTATAGGAAAGATACGCAGCGTGGTAAAATGGGGAGATGGGTTAAGCTTTGTCCTGCATTTCAGATTATTAGTTGCCTTTTGGCAAGGGCCCCAATGTCATAGATATAATTTGGCAGAAGAAATACCAAGCCAAATAATTTCTTCACTTACTGCCACGATAATTACGCCAGACAACCTACTGCTCCAATCAAGAAAATATTTAAGGATTTAGTAAGACGGTAATAATCGCAGACAAAGCGCTGAAAATTCATCTTTATTGCCATGTGCAGAATGGATTGGGACTCGCCCAGGTCGTCCTTAATGAGCAAACGTTCTTACTTCTATTTAGTTAAAGGCGGTCGGAGCTAGACCCTGTCAATGCACGTGTATCAGATACAAAGTATGATCTGGAAGTTAATCGTTCACGCCTAATTTAACGCAAAAATATAGAGTGATTGGAATTCCATCGAATTATCTATTTTGCGCATTCTAATAATGCGGAAGTAAACCATGGGTCAGTAAGAACAGCGATTTTAACAATATTCAAGCGGAATAAACTACATTTTAATGATGAGTCTCAATGTGATTATTTAACGACACTGCAAAACAGTTCACATTATACATTGTCGACAAGTAGAATGAAGGACGAATAACGATTTGAAAGGAATTGGACATGACTTAACTTGGGATACCTTCTCGGCGTTTGCCTGGAGGGACTGAAGAAAACAACGAAAAGTATCAGTCAGAATAGTGGGTTTCAAAACCAAAATTCGATACGGTCACCTCACGAATAGAAGGTAGAAGCGTTACCGCTTGAGCTAACCTGCTCAGTAAAGATACGCCAAATATTGTACAAAAATAAACAAAATTAGAAATTATGGTAGGTTTGTACGGCATGAATTATACAGAATGTTTCTGAATTATTGTCGGTGTTTCCGTTTATAGGACACAGAAACCCCGACAATAATGTAGAATCACCTTGTAGGTTTGTGACGAATCGGCAGTACCCATGAAAACGGTAATAAACCGCTTCTACAGAATGAATATCAACAGACTGTTACAAGCTGCTCCCCAATATAAACAGAAAGGACACGTAAGATTTAAAAGTTTGTGACGATGGTACATCAGTACAAATATTAAGTTTTTTTTACATTATTCATTGTCTGTTTTATCTCAAAACAAAGGCCTGTTTATTTTTCAAAATAAAATGTTTCGGAGATAGAAGCCAGTCTTCGAAATGCCGTGTTTTGAAAAATAAACAAGACGGTGATTTTTGACAAAGACAGGACGATGGAGGAGGAATGTTGGACCCAGTAAACGCTGTAGCCAAGTTTCCTCCTTGATTGAAAGCAGTATATATATGTCCTTCTTAAAATGTTAAATACTAAATTGTGAAATTGTTAAAATTTGTTGAATTCTGATGTCCTTTTGTTGTAAAATTTTGTTCTTTCCGTAGATATCTATGGAAGAGTGCTATAGAATTGCGTTTCCAATTTTTTTTAATCTTCTCCTTCCTTTCCTCCTTCTTTCGAATTGAAGGTAAGATAAGCTATGTAATGACGGACAGAATTATTTTTAAGTTATTCTCCTCTTAATTATATATTTAAAATATTTTTATTTCTCTGTAAAATATTACCTTCATCAAATCTAAAATAAAACTGAATAGAAATACATTTAACTGAAAATACAAAACACTTATAATCTGGAATGATTTTTATTTCGTATCGGACAAGTTAATATCAAATAAGCCTGGGCAGTTGTGTATTTTAACCACGTTTCATCCCCGTTGTCATTCGTAGATTGCTGGAACATGGCAGGTTTCCAGTTGTCCTGTTCCTCGGTTTCCCGAATCCCTAATTTGATTTTGGCACTTGCATATAATAGCACTGGACCTCTGCAGAGCACATTAATTGAATTAATCTCTTTTCGTATCACGTCAGTCGTCCAGTTCATTGACATAAAACGTGAAAATAGAGCGGTTCTAGTCCTGAAGCACAAGATCTTGAAGGCATATAAACAACGATGCAAATATTCTGCATGGAAAATTAATTTTGTATTCAGAAAGTCCGCTCAAAGGTGTCTCCATGGTCTCCACCTTGTCGTGGTGGTGGGGCTTGCGTGACTGTGACCTGGAGAGCTACGCCGGCGGTAGTTTAACTATTGGTGGATCACCAATTCCGGAAAAGTCAAAGGGTAGAGTCCAGACTAAGAGAGATACCCTGGTCCTCCAGGTTGTGAGTTGGGCATGAGGCTAACAACTTCATCCTGTAAAAAAATTTTTGTTTAGAAACCTAACACCCAGCCTCGGATAAGTGGAACATACGGGAAACGGAATAAGCAGAGGACAAGGAACAGTGTTATTGCGATGGCAAGACGATGTTGAGAGTGACCTGAAGAAGATAAAGGTGAAAAGATGGAAAGAGAAGATGAGGAATAGAGAGCAGTTGAGACCGGTTGTAGAGGAGGCCAAGGCTCACCCAGGGCTGTAGCGCCGAGTGGTCGGTATGTCAGGAAGTACAAATATACAGAGTGTCCCAGGAACAATTGTCAATATTCTGGGAGGATATAATATTGGTTATTCTAAGCAAGAAATTGTTTAGGTACATATGTCCTATTCCGAAAAGTTTCCGAGTTACCACTATTTCACTGTTCAGTTCCAAAACTGTTGATAAGAAAGAGATATTACGCACTGTCACTACACGTAATACCGGTATTTATTGTTCAAGTGACAAAGTTCGTACAGTTTACCCAGTATAATACATATTCGAAAATTTCACCTTCAACATTAATGTACTTCACAATTCGTGTGAGGACATGGTGTGTTGCTCGTCTTTACAGTGTACTGTATAGTGAAATAGCTCTATCTCGGAAACCGTTCGGAATAGGAAACATGAACATACATGTTTTTGTTTAGAACGGCCGATACTATGACCTCCCAGAATACTGACCTTTCCTCCTGGGACAGTCTGTATAGGAACACCGCGAACCTTCGAGTCTATGTTTGACAAACTTAATGTATAGGCGAAATCTGCAACAATGTAAATTATGTATAGAAATGTACCAATATATTGTATTAGCATTAGGCACAGTGTTTGCTATTTCAAATTTACAAGTGAGCGCACTGAAGCATTTGAAGAAACATTTAAATGAATTTATTTCCGTAAAGTCTTATTAAGTTTACTTTTGTTACTTAACGACGCTGCCATTATGGAGACTACGTAGCAGAGCCGTGAGACAGAAAAATATGGCCGTGGGTCCCGCGGTAAGCCAGGAACCAAGAATGACTCTGCTGACGATGTCCAGCAGCAATTTACCCTACCGATCGAATGTTTATAACATGGGATGATTACTAAATATGAATCAGTTGGTGGAATAAGAATTAACAGGAGAATTGAAATCGTCAGAGAAATTCTGTTCCAAATACTATTTTGTCCACCACAAATCCAACATGCCTTGACCTGAGATCGAACAAGAGCCATCATCGTGGAAAGCCGGCGACTAACCGCCTGAACTATGACACGGGCGTAATGTCTTATTAATTTTGGGTTTGGGTTTATTTTTTGAGGCCCGAAGAGCACCGCGGTGCACGAGAAAACCCGGAAACACTGTAGCGTGAACTGTGATAGTGAGAAGAGGTTATGGATCCTGTATAATGCACTCGGAAGCTTGCCTTTCAGAAGCTGAATGTTTTACCAAACAGCTATGAGAAGACACGACAGGATGGTAGGGGCGCAGTGTTGCTGCAATCAAATTGTAAATCAGTTTCTAACCTGAACTGTCAGTCAGCGAGCTGCTCCTGACGGCGCTGCAACTCCGTAAGATTACCTATCGTATCGGGTAAATAAACTGCTCCCTGCTAGACGTGTGCGTGGAATTAATATCGTACACTGCCTGATGTGAAATTTAATATTTCTAAAAATACGCCGTAAAAATAACAACTAACTACAGCTGTAATCAAATAAGATGGCGGGTAGGAGAGGAGTTGATGCGGATAAGTAGAGAGGGAGGGAGGGATGGAGGGAGCTGTATGATAACGGTATTAAGGTTCGGCCACACAGAGCGCTACGTACGCTATGTTCGCTATACGAACAGAAAAATATCTCCCTTTATTGCCTATGTGACTGGCCACACAGACTTCCGTACGCTACGTTCCCTATGTTAGCTGCGTCGCAGAGTGTACACAGCGTACGTAGCGAACATAGCGTAGCGCTCTGTGTGGCCGAACCTTTACAAGCTCATCTCACAGTCGTACGTTGTATATTAAGAATATTCTATAACTGACTGCATTATTAATTATCATGTTTATTATTCTTATAAAGATATTAAGTGACGGAAGTTTGGAGGAAAGTGCATAATGAGGAGCTTCGTAACTTGTATTCTTCTCAAAGTAGAATTAGAATGATCAAGTCAAGGAGGATGACCTGGGCAGGGCATGTAGCACAAGTTGGAGAGAAGAAGAATACATATAGGATATTGATTGGAAAGCCATAAGGAAACAGACCACTAGGAAGACCAAGACATAGGTGGGTGGACAATATTAAAATGGATTTTAAAGAGACATGAAGGGATGGTATGGATTGGATTGATCTGGCTCAGGATAGGAACCAGTGGAGGGCTCTTGTGAACATGATAATGAAACTTCGGGTTCCATAAAATGCTGGAATGTTCTGCAGAATTGGTGGCTTCTGAAGAAGGGTTCAGCTCCATGAGTAATAATGATTATACTTATAACGTTATGTAAAATCGTGTATTTCGTCGAGTTACAATTTTCCTTGCGAACATTGTTGGCAGATGTCTCAACAGTAAGACCTGGCAACTTAGTTCACTCGCGTGACGAAGTGTATAGCACTGATAGCAGAACTTGACACGCTGCTTGGTTCAGGCACTACCACACATTTAACTTCTCCAGCACTTCTGGCGCCCAGCCCGAAGCCTCGTCGCTTTACCCACTGAGCAACAGTAAACACGAATATATCAAAATATGATGTATTTGCTTGGGATAGCTCAGTCGGTATAACGATGAGCTATGGGCTGGACGGTCAGAGTTCGAATCCCGGCAGGAGCAAGATTCTTCACTTTCCTACAGAGACCAGACCGGCTCTGGGGTCCATTCAGCCTCCTATTCAATGCGTACGGGGCAGCTGCTTCCTCGGGGGTAAAACGGCAGGGGCGTGAAGCTGACAAATCACCTTTATCTAGTGCCGATGTCAACAATGGTGGAGCTGTACGTCCACTCCACCATATGTCTTCACGGCCCTGTGTTTAATTAAATAACCACAGGAACAACTTTACCCTTTTTTTTTTCTTTGGCGCTACAGCCCCAGTGGGCCTAGGCTTACCTCCATGAAACTCTCCGTTCACGTCGGTTTTTACTAGATTTTATACATACGGTAGGACTCCTTGGGAGGGTGATCAGCTCGTCGCAAGGCCTCTACCTGTACACAAATACAGAAAAATGCACGCAAACATCCATGCCCTGAGTGGGATTTGAACCCACGATCCCGGCTTCCGAGCGAACGTAGACAGTGCATGCCTTAGACCGCTGGGCTACCGTGACCGCCTCTTTACCCTTTTACCTTACCTAATTACTCAGGGTTAGCTATAATCGAGGTAAACCGAGGTAAATATAATGAAGCGCGTTATGAATGGATTGCTGTTTCGGTAAGCCTTCCAGCAAGGCATCGGTCGATGTTGTCGGACCGGTCCACAGTTTGAAAACCACTATAAACGTTACCAGCGTAGCTGTCCGTTACTGCTTTAGCAAGCCATTGTTAAGTTTCTCCTCCTTGAACAGAAGCGACACACGAGGCTGCCGTTGTGACCAACAGCTGTTAGAATATCCGAGGCTCTCGGGCAGAATGGGGTATTGAGAGTCAAGTAGCCGCGAAGCAAGCCCAACGCGCGGCGTGGGAATACACTGCAGCGGGCGGGAAAGCTTGCATGTGCATGGGACTCAGATAATGCGATTCGCACTGCAAAATACGAGAAGAATATCTCATAATGTGAATGTAAGCGAGGAACACACATGATTCTGAAGGATAACAATACAAGACTTACTTAACAACTACGACAATTTCTGAGTAGCTACGATAAAAATTACGAACGTAAAGTCTTCCCTAACTAACTAACTAACTAACTCCTTGAAGCTGAGTCCTTCTTGAGAAACCTCCACTCGCTCGGCTGTTCAAAAATTTCCCAAAATTTTATGGAGCCCCAATGTTCATTACCGTGTTCACAAGAACCCTCCACTGGTCCCTATCCNAACTGACTACTTGAAGCTGAGTCCCCCTTGAGAAACCTCCAGTCGCCCAGCTGTTAAAAAATTTCCCCAAATTTTATGGAACCCCAATGTTCATTACCGTGTTCACAAGAACCCTCCACTGCTCCCTATCCTTAGCCACATGAATCCAATCCATAACATCACACCATATTTATATCATCCTCTCACCTATGTCTAAGCCCTTCCTTTTCTCTTCTTCTGGCTTTCCCACTGAAATCCTACATGCATTCCTCTTTTCCCCAGGCGTGCTACACGTTCTTCCTATCTCATCGTCTTTTACTTGACCATTCAAACCATATCTGGCGGAAAGTCTTCTGTAAAGTGTGTAATACACACCAAGTCTATTTTGTTGCTGTTTATTTGTGTTTGACACGCGAAGGCTCCTTGTTTTAGTAATCAGAATCGTCTAGCGATATTGTCGTGGTAAATGAATTTCGTCATGGTGGTCCAGTTACTAGTATGATCACCAAGATCATCAGAATTAATCCCCTAAGATTTTCTACAATGTTCCTCCGTGTCAAACCGCATAGAAATTTTGAAATTCTTGGCTACGGTGGCTAAGTAGAAAATGAATACGACATGCTGAACTGGTTTTTGCACAGACTGTACTGCCGCTGAGACATCTACCGCGTTACAGAAGGATATAGAGGGAATTCTAAATAACTTCAGGTTGTAGTCTGTTGTACGATATGTACTTCGAATCCTCTGCTGCGGTAAACCCAGGGATGTCCAATTCTCAAGTTGTCAATTGAGTTCCTCCTACTCAGTATTTTTCAGTTACAATTCCTGGAGATTAATAAATTTAACAGAATATAAGACAGAGGTGAGGCACAAAATAGTGTGGATGGTTGAAGCACTATGCTACAAGCCGGAAGGTCGCGGGTTCGACTCCCTATGAAGTTACTGGATTTTTCATTTGGCCCAATTCTTCCAGCCGCACTATGGTCCTGGGGTCGACACAGCCTCTAACAGAAATGAGTACCAGTAATCTTTTTTTTTATTGCTAGTGGAGTGGGACTAAGTCCCTTGTACTGCGGCCACTTCTGGCCTATTGTACCAGCCCCATATGATAGGTGAGGGTGATTGTGGAGCAATTGGTGGAATAAAGATTGGCAGGGGAAACCGAAGTACTCGGAGAAAACCTGCCCCAGCGCCACTTTGTCCACCACAAATTCCACTTGCCCAGACCCGGGATTACCAATAATCTTTGTGGGGGGTAAAGAACGACCGGCGCTTAAGGTTGACAAACTCACCACAATCTGTGAGCCGATTGTCTAGAGAATGTGGGAGCCTCGACATCTCACAACCCTATGGGCCTCTACGGCCCTTTACAGGGATAAGACAGAGGTTCTATGTAAGCCGAATTCAGCTCTGTGGAGCGAGAAACTAACAAAGACGATTTACCAACCAAGAGTCGAAAATACAAACCACGATCTCCGAACAAAGGCTCGTTTTCCTTATTAACATACATCAAAATATATTTAAATATCTGAAAATGAAATATTGGAGCCAAAATTTAACTAACTTATCTAAATTTCAGTATATTCGGTGTATTCAATACAGCATATAAACGCTGCAGCTGGGCTGATTGTGACGGCAGGTTCAAATGTACTCGTAGTTAATAAAACTGAAACATGAAGGTAAAAATGTTGGGAGTTTGTGGTTACTCCACAGGCCGAGAAATTTGGTTCATCACCATATACACAAAAATCAGACTGAATTCAGTGTACACAATCAATTCCAACCGCTCTAAAATCCGACGATAATATTATTCTGACGCTCACGCTAAGATGTCGGAAGCAGATCCTTCGCTTATGTTTTGCAACCTTAAGTAGGTACATGAATACAGTAGTTACGGAAACAATCTCCCATAATTTTGAAAATGTACGCGTGATTTTGCTATAAGATTGACGGGCAACCCTTTGTTGTTTGTTTGTTTTTTCAGTACGATGTGTCAGAGTCATGAAACCCCGAACAAACAACTTCACATAACCCCAAAAAGACGAATATAATCTAAATATAATTTTGAAAATCCGTTTTTACTTCCAAAAAAACGCCTCATCTCTGCTACAAACTTCAGTTACTTAGTTAAGTAGACTGAAACAACAGCTTTCTATTCTGAGAATCGAGTGAAACAAAAACAAACTCCGTGCCTTGAGTCCGCAAACGAACTATACCGTCCGAGGGACCGCCATTTGTCGGCGAAGTGAGTGCCAACTTTAGCGGATAGAGGGTTTCGGGTGGCCAGCGCAACGAATCCCCACGGCTGTTAATTTCAATTTTCTAGACCGGAGCCGCTATTTCCTTGAAATAGCTCCTCAGTTATCTTCACGAGGCTGAGTGGACCCCGTTCCAGATCCTCTACTTCTCAGAAAATCTGGTAGCGCCGGAAATCTAACCCGGGACCTCTGGATCTGAAGCCGGGAACTCAGACCACTAGACCACAGTGGCGGTCCACACCTACAAATTCTACGGATGAAATTCCATGTAGTGTAACATTAAAACGAGAGATACACATAAATCCTAGTGCCTTAAGAAGAATTACATACGAGTAGAAAGAATTGCGTACTCGTACACGGGGAAGCAAAATGACGCGATACCGTTGGTTACTCTGAAACTTGAAGACCAGACAGTGCTAAAGCACTAATATAAATTTCAGTGAGAAGTGTCTCTTGCACAACATGCGAGGAGCTTCGCCGCCTGTCAGCACCAATCACAGTCATTCTAGAAAGTCAGGATGTGAAGGAAGGTGTAACATATTAGCCATAAGATTTCTAGTATTATCAGCACAACTCATTTCTCGACATCAGTTATCCTTGTACGAAATTAGACCACATAAATTAGACCAATCTGTTCGCCATGAAGCCGAAAAGAAACCTTACATCATACATACAGTGTGTTATGGATGTTTGTTGTCCCGTCAGCCTAGCGGGGAATAGAAGAAAAGTCGTTATTAAAGTTTTGTAAAATTTACAGGCCTGCATATCTGTCCTTCCGTATGTCAGTACGTTTTAGCTCAGAAATTTATGAACGAATTTCTCCGAAATTTGGCTTTAGGGGTGTCAACTAAATATTGACAGAAAGAAAAGTAAAGGTGTCCCAGTAATAGGCCGTGGAGGCCCATGGGGTTTCGAGATGTTGAGGCTCCAATCTTTTCTAGACAATCGGCTCAGAGATGGCGGTGAGGTTGTGAGCCTTACCTTTACCTCCAGGAATATTCCTGGTACTCATTTCTGTTAGAGGCTGAGTCGACCCCAGGGCCATAATGCGACTGGAAGGAATTGAAAAATCCACCTCATCAGAATTCGAACCCGCCACCTTCCGAAATGTAGCATAGTGCCTCAACCAACTGACAGTTAATTGTTAGCAGTGATATTTAAATTCTGTTGGCATAAACGTAACCCATACTTTACATTAAACTCAAAATAAACCTTATCAGTTTTCTCCGAAACGTCTGGCATTACAAATAATTGGTACACAACATAAAATATATAACCGATTAAGATTTAATTTATTTTTCCTGTGGCGCTACAGCCCCAATTTGGGCCTAGTCCTACCTCCATGAAACTCTCCGTTTCACTTCGGTTTACTAGATCTTACACATATGGTAGGACTCCTTGGGCGGGTGATCAGCTCGTCGCAAGGCCTCTACTTGTAGACAAACACAAAAAAATGGACACAAACATCCATGCTCTGAGTGGGATTCGAAACCACGATCCCGGCTTCCGAGCGAGCGAAGACAGTGCATGCCTTAGACCGCTCGGCTACCGTGACCGGCTTAAGATTTAATTATGTCATGGAAAACTTGTTTCAATATTGTAAATAGTTAACAATATAAAAGGAAATTTAGTTCTGAATCTAGAAGTGTGAAATCTGTAGTGGGAACACCTTCGCAACAATAGATTTGTATATGCAATAAACGGCTACCAGAGCCAACGAGATATTCAAAATATAAAAAACGATACTTTTAAAATATTGATAGCCTACTCAATTTTTTCTTCATCTACACTTCATTTGGGTCGAACCGTCTAGATACATGTCTTTTAAAGGTTTTGAGCGAAAATGGACCAGAATTTGATCTCATTCTAGGTCCTAGCACATAGCTACGCTCAGACCTGACCTAAAGGTGAAATTTGCACGTATTTCCTAAAGTCCAACTCCTTTCTGCTTACATGTGTGGGTCTACAGGCCCGATAACGCATTAAACATGTGTTTTTGCGTTTGTATTCATTCTCTTAGAACATAAAAAGATTCCCTAATCTATAGGAAAATCGGTAGTAAGGTCATGCTTCTAGGGTCAAAATAGACACGACTTTTACAAAATGTTAATCAACTCCGTCCAGTGTGACTGATAAAATGTTTTTTTTTTCATTCTTTCCTCTTTAATATTTCATTCTCGACACGTTTCGGTCTTAGAGACCATCTTCAGAAGAATATATCAATACAGGCAGAAACTACTATTACAATGTTGAAAATTAAAAAGGAAAGAAAGGAAAAACATTTTATCAGTCACACTGGACGGAGTTGATTAACCTTTCATAATATTGCTGGTGCGATGGGATCAGGATGAACCAAAAGACGTGACTTTTCTTACATCCTGAGCTTCAAGCTCTTCACTTCTTTACGGAACATCTTTTGAGTCCGTTCATTTTCCTGCGTTTAAGTACATTTCGCTTGCAAACGTTAAATTAAAAGTTAAAAATAAGTCCTTTTTGATGAGAAACAAACGTTTACGTGCTCCGTCAACCGTAAATACTGCAAGTAGAGAAGTTGCTTTTCATCTTGTGACACAACTCAGCTTTGTAATTACTGAAGCCTCTTTCCATTCAGAGAGATGGGATAAAGTATGGTTTTATGTTTTCTTTCTGCTTCTTAGCGCCAGGATTATTCGGTTTGTATTCTCATGACTTTACTATCTGTCTCTTCATTTTATTTTCTGTGTTCCTTTCTTTCGTCCTTTCCTCTCCTTGCCTATGTATATCTTCTTCTTTTCCTTCTATTCTTCTTTAGATTATTTATCAGTTCATATATTTTCCCCGCACCTTTCTTTAATATTTTATGTGTTTCTCTCCTTCCTACTTCGCTGATTTGTAATTACTATCCTGTTAAAAAGTTCCGAGATTTTTAAATTTGCCGCCAGGGGCATTCCTAAGTTAGTAAAGAAAGGTAAAGCTATCCCTGTAACAGGCCGTGAAGACCCATAGGGTTGTGAGACGTCGAGGCTCCCACATTTTCTCTAGACAATCGGCTCACAGATGGCAGTGATGTTGTCAGCACCAGCAAACCTTTGCCCCCAGGAATATTCCTGGTACTCAGTTTCTGTTAAGAGGCTGAGTCGACCCCAAGCCCATAGTGCGGCTTGAAGGATTAGGTAAATTGAAAAAAATCCACCTCATCGGGATTCAATCCCGCGATCTTGAGCTTGTAGCATAGTGCCTCAACCAACTACGCTACCGCATGGCCCAGTAATAATATAATATTTTATGAAACATGAACACAAGTATGATTCATTATAATTAATATTTAAATAATTTTTAACGCATTTAAAGCAATTAAATATGATGAAGCTCCATGATGTATGACAAACCGATCAGTAAATAACATGTTCTTATGAAACCTAACTATTTAATACTATATAGATTCAGCAGGGGGCACGCGATAGCGTAGTTGGTTGAGGCACTATGCTACAAGCAGGGAGGTCGCGGGATCGCATCCGATGAAGTGGATTTTTTTTTCAATTTACCTAATCCTTCCAGCCGCACTATGGCCCTGGGGTCGACTCAGCCTCTAACAGAAATGAGTACCAGGAATATTCTTGGGGGTAAAGGGCGGCCGGCGCGTAAGGCTGACAACCTCACCGCCATTTGTACGCCGTTTGTCTAGAAAATGTGGGAGCCTCAACGTCTCACAACCCTACGGGCCTTCACGGCCTGTTACAGGGATAGCTTTACTTTTTTATAGATTCAGCAACTGGACTTCGTCAAAAATCAACTGAAACCAATTCATATCTTTGCAACATATGCCCTCAAAATCCATTTTAATAATGTTCTCTCATCTATTCCTAGACTTTCCAAATTGTCCCCTTCCTGAAATCCTATATACATTTCTCATATCTCCCATACATGTCACAAGTAGGTTATCTAATGTCTCCAATAAATACGCACTGCATTGGAAAGTTTGTCATTAAAAATTCCATAATGTTTGATTATATTTCGCAGATTTTTCTGTCCATTATTTTATATTCGAAACAAGGAACTTCAGATATTGAATATGCCTATTTGTGAAAAGCTGCATCAAATTTCATACAAGTTTACTTGTAACGTCTCATACCTTGAAAGGGAGCGTGGGCAGGAACATTACTACTGACAGAATACATAACTACGACCACTGACATGACTTTCTACCGATTGCCAGCTTCCAATCACTTTCCAAGAAGATGAGCTTGAAACAGCTTAAATCATAATGAACAAATTCGAACTTTATGACATGTGATCATTTTAATTGTTCGTAGAATCCAAAATATTACCAGTCTATACAAAACCTACAAAAAAAAAAATCTGCAGCCGAAATGTTTAATCCCTTCAGGCGAGTATCACTAAAACAGAGATATAGACACATAGAGACGAAGACATTTTGATGAGAGCAAAGGAACATGGCTGTCACCAGGGATAGGGTGAGAAACGGACTGAGCGCCAAACATGGAGCAGCGGTTGTTACCAGGCATGGAGGGCGGAAAATAGCTGCGATCAATATGTACCGTCGCAACCAAAATGGAGGGGGGCGCTGCAGAAATCCAGCTGACTATACACACACATCATTTTCGTGGAGGAAAGTGAGGACACTATATTACAGAAACAGACAATCCTGAAATATTAAATAATCACACGTATTAAACGTTACATTCAAAAGACTAAAAAATTTATGTACCCCAGCGTCTTATTTTCTGAAAGATTTATGGAGACGATAAACGACTAAGTGATGGGCTAAGTGTGATAAATTGCAGTTCATAATCACTGTTTTGCCGGTCACGGTAGCCGAGCGGTCTAAGGCATGCACTCTCTTCGCTCGATCGGAAGCCGAGATCTTGGGTTCGAATCCCACTCAAGGCATGGTTGTTTGTGTGCGTCTTTCTGTGTTTGTCTACAGGTAGAGGCCTTGCGACGAGATGATCACTCGCCCAAGGAGTCCTACCGTATGTGTAAGAGCTAGAAAAACCGAAGTGAACGGAGTTCATGTAGGCCTAGGCCCACTGGGGCTGTAGTGCCAAGGAAAAAAAATCACTGTTTTATTTCAAGTATCCTTTTAGTAAAAATAACTGTCTACATAATTATGGAAACAGTGATAACGTATAAAGCTGCAAAAACTTCCTTAAATAATCCAAGAATTTATCAGTCATAATTATACGAGTTTTAGTTCCAAGAACGGAACACTGTACGGGTATGTGCAGTCTCCAGCTAATGGTTCTAATAGCTGAATATCATTTTCCCACAGAACTGAACGTTATATATTAAGATACGTTGCAGAAGCTGGGAAATAGTATGCAACAAACCTTATTTAGCCTATAAGTTAATAGTTGAAGATACAATGAGTTTAAAAAAAATGGTATAGTCAGGGCCAAATTTAAAGGGGGAGGGCCTGGAGTCTCTACAAAATACAAATAGAATCTACAGATTATTGAAACATTCGCTTTTCTAAAATCATGAAAAGTTAGTTTGTATTTTTAGTTACTATAAGAAATAAGAACAACCAAAATATTTTTAAATAAGGAAAGTAGACTAAAAAGAATTCTCATAATATAAATTTTTTGTCACTGATAAAGGCCTCCACATTTTGACTGTCCTGCGGCCCCCAACAATTGTAAATCCAGCCCTGTGTAAAATAACATTCTTCAGACTTAAAGCAATCAATAAATTAATACCCGCAAAGCTAAATCTACATTATGATTACGACAGTGTGACGAGTCGTACTGTATAACTGGGCATCTATCGAAAGTGTGAACAAAACCGTTGATTCCGAGTGCTGAAAATCCTTGAATATCAGAGGTCGAAATGGCGCATGTCCGGAGTAAGGCATGGGATGCCGATTTCCAGGTAGCAATGAATTGAGTCCCGGTTTAACGTATTTTTTTATTGCTAGTGAGGTGGGACTAAGTCCCTTGTACTGCGGCCACTTCTGGCCTAATGTACCAGCCCCAGATGACAGGTGATGGTGATTGTGGGGCAATTGGTGGAATGAAGATTGGCAGTGGAAACCGAAGTACTCGCAGAAAACCCGCCCCAGTGCCACTTTGTCCACCACAAATCCCACTTGACTAGACCCGAGATTGAACCCGGGCAGCCGCGGCGGGAAGCCAGCGACTAACAGCTTGAGCTATGGCGCGGCCAGCGGTTTAACGTAAATCGAAACATCTTAAGTCGAAAAGGGCCTGCATGTCCTCAAATACGTGGTTGAAGGTAAAATAAAACTGTGATCATGAAACACGGTGAAAATGTTAATATAAAGGAATATAGATACATATACATACATCCGTGCCAGAGGAGCAAGCCAGATATTGCCTTCGAATGGCTGTCCATGCTGTTTCATAATCAAGAGACCCTGAAATCAGAAGAGCCGTCATTCCGATTGGGATATTGCGTGCTTTCTGATCCAGCCCATGCTGGGATAATAGTATCTTAAAGATGTCACAATTGCTTTATCACTTGACACTCTGTTAATTATGCAGCACAATATCCCCGTTGTATAACACAAAAATCAATATCGCCGAAGATATCAGGAACAGTGGACGAATGGCACCGAACCATGGAGTCACCATATGCATCACAAATTCCCCATAGTTACTTGGAACCGAACCCGGGCCGCCGGGTTGGAAAGACGGGGACTAACCGCCTGACCACAATGTGACTGATGAATTTCTTACTTACTTACTCACTCACTCATGGAGCTGAGCCCTTCTGGAGGAGCCGCCAATTCTGCAGCTACTCAAGAATTTCCCAGCATTTTATGGAACCCTAAGGTTCAGTACCGTGTTCGCAAGAGCCCCCACTGGTCCCTATCCTGAGCCAGATCAATCCAATCAATACCACCCTATCCTATCTCTCTAAGATCCATTTTAATATTGTCCACCCACTTACGCCTTGGTCTATCTATCCTCTGCAATTTATTATTCACTAATCATTCTATCTTTCGACTCTACAGCTTAGCTACTGAATGCGTCATTAAATAAACCATAAATAAAAAAACAAGTTATTATGATATAACATTCGCTTAGTGGGGGGTGAAGTCCAGCTGGATCCACTCAGCACGGCGGCCACTGATCGACCTATTGTAGTCTGCCCCGGTTGATTATGATGATGGAGAATTTGGTTGAATGAAGATTGGCAGGGGAAACCGAAGTACTCGGAGAAAACCCACCCCAGCACCACTTTGTCCGCCACAAATCCCACTTGACCAGACCCGGGATCGAACCCGGGCCGCCGTTTTGGGAAGCCAGGCACTAACCGCTTGAGCTATGGCGCGGCCCTATTACGATACAAATTAAGGTTTTAAAATAAAGCTGTAGCCAAATTATCGTAAATGTATAGACAGTGTCTTGTTATTTACACATTTTTGACACCAGTATGCTGTCGATGTTCAGTCTCGAGTACAGAACGTACGAGAAGATCCAGCAGTGTAGGAAATACTATAAAATTCATAGTTACTAAAAAGATCAGCTAAGTGACAAAGAGCCTAATTTGCATTCGGAGAATACCTGGTTCGGGTCTCTGTGAGGATACTGACCTGCCTCCAAGTAAAAGAGAGAGCTAGAACTTTAAAATGGCTGCCACCTCCTCACAAATCTTTTTCATTATCGCTGTAAAAAGCATAGTGTCGGCCGTATCCTCGTGTGTCAGGTTCGCATTCCTACGGGTCTGCGCATGCGTTTCTCTGGCTGCCCCCTCGCTACTAAAACGCATGGACCAACGGGCCGCTTTTCATTGAACCCCGCATGGACACCGTGTCGCTGAGCAGCACCCAGATTAGCACATGCACGTACTTGCACAGACATAAATTCGATGGCTTGATATATGAAAAGTAAGACGGCAGGATGTGCCTGATTCTGAAGAAAATAAATCACGGGCTTTCATCTAGTACTAAATACATGTTCGCCCTTTGAGAGGTTACACACAAAAAAGTAACTATGTTCAAAGACTTCTGGGAGCCCTGATAGGGTAGCTGGTATACCGACTGGCTACGGGCTGGACGACAGCGGTGTCGGAGTTCGAATCCCAGTACTGTCAAGATTTTTCTCTTCTCCAAGATGTCCAAAATCACCCTCCTAGCCAATGAATACTGGGAGCTCTTTCCCAAGGGGTAAAACGGGTGGGGCGTGAAGCTGACCATTCACCTCCAACTAATACTGAAGTCAAGAAAATATGGATCTGTACATCTACTCCCCCAAACGCCTTCTTGGCGTAGTGCTTAATTAATTAAGCACAGGGACAACTTTACCTTCCATGTTCAAAACTTGTAAAAAAGGAGACTAATTATTTTATTATGAAGAAATAAGAAAACCAGTAAGGGGACGGGTTAAATATACAATATCAACATTACCAACATGGCATTTTGCGAAATAATTAACTTCTATTACACATGTTATAACTTTGAACATAACATAAATAGCTCATTCTATCAAGAACTATTTTTGTACAAAATTGGAGGGCTGTTATTGAATTAAGATTATTTCACTTCCACAACTACAGTATGCTTTTTTTTTTAATTAGCTTGGTGGGGGGTGGAGTCCAAATGGGTTCACTTGGCACGGAGGCCACTGATTGGCTTACTGTAGCCTGCCCCGGGTGATTATGACAACGGAGAATTTGGTGGAATGAAGATTGGCAGGGGAATCCGAAGTACTCGGAGAAAACCCGCCCCAGCGCCACTTTGTCCACCAAAAATCCCACTTGACGAGACCCGGGATCGAACCCGGGCCGCAGCGGTAGGAAGCCAGTAACTAACTGCTTGAGCTATGACGTGGCCACTACAGTATGATGCTGTTAGCTATAAAAAGAATAACACGAAAATGGGGGGCATGATGTGAACTGTAAGTATTATTAAAATCAGGACCCAGTTATTACAAGGATATATATACAGGAGCCTGACATACTAAGTAACAAAAGCAACATAAGTAATTCCTACAGAATACTGAAAGCACACTAAAAATAAAATTATAAGAAAGAGAGTAACAGTGACTAGTTGGTATGCACATGCACATTTATGGCCCCCTGCCCCCGATTCTAGTTTAGTTGTCATGACACGCAAAAGGATCAAATAGATTGAACACACACGACAAAATGTGTGGGACTTTGCCTTTACATCCCAATGCAATACATGCTTAGGCACAGGGGTGAATTCATCTTTCCATTTATAAAGCCAATCTCCCTTGCACTGCACTCAATTTTGGTATAAATTTTATGAATTTCCATAGCTCAAGGAACTACATTTCGGAAGGTAAAAAGGTAAAGATATCCCTATGCTTAACTAATTAAGCACTAACGCAAAAAATATGTCAGGGGAAGTGGATGTATAGATCTACATTTTCTTGGCCTAGGCACTAGTTGTGGGTGGTCAGCTTCACGCCTCAGCTGCTTTAACCCCGGGGAAAGGCCTCCCGCAGTACCCATTGGACAGGAGGCTGGGTGAGCTGGTCTGGATGCTGCGGAGTGGAGAAAATTCTTGACCCTAACGGGACTTCAACTCCGACCCCTCAGCCAATCAGCCTGTAGCCAGTTTCTATACCGTATATGGAATCAAACACCAAAATAATAATTTTAATAAATGGTTTATTATGTATGGTGTACCAATATGGTACAATTTACATCAAAGTCAGTTCTTTAATTACAGTTGCCATCATCTTTCAAAATTCTGAAATTCTATAAATAATTCATTGAACCATAACATGGCCAATCCTGCAGTAACTCTTTTCAAAAGTTTAATCAACAATATTATAAACAACAGCGCCATCCTTTTCTGGCTCTTCATCTTCTTGTTCGCCCTCACTATTGGCCATTTCATCTTCTGAACTGCTGCTTGAATCTGTGTGATGGGGCTCGTCACGATACCCTAAGTGCAGGGATGGATCTAATAATGTATTACCCATCATCAGGCCCAACTGAGACTTCAGTTTCTCAGCTGCTTGCTTAGCTTGGATATCCTGCATCAAAACAGGAATAAGAAACACCAGCAATGGACATGTTTGAACTAATATGTGAGAAAAAGCAAAATTGTAGAGCAAGCAGTCCCCATGTGGAATGTTGCAACATCTTGGCACCTTCGTATTTTTAGCAAAAAAATGAAAAAGTAAAGCTATCCCTGTAACAGGCCGTGAATGCCCATAGGGTTGCGAGACGTTGAGGGTCCCACATTATCTAGACAATCAGATCAAAGATGGCGGTAAGGTTGTCAGCTTTACACGCTGGCGGCGCTTTACTCCCCAGGAAAATTATTTAATTAATTCCTGGCACTCATTTCTGTTAGAGGGTGACTCGACCCCAGGGCCATGGTGCGGCTGGAAGGAATAGGTCAACTGAAAAAAATCCAATGAACTCATCGGGACTTGAACCTGCGACCTTCCAGCTTGTAGCATAGTGCCTCAACCAACTATGCTACCAAGTGCCCCCCTTCGTATTTTTAGTATCTAGCCTAAATTCACGAAGTAGGCCTATTCAAGAATTTGGGCTACTCACTAGAGATTATGAATTTATGCCATGTTAAAGACATGAGTTGTCCAAAGTTATAGTTTTGGGCATATAATAATGTGTAGTCCATTGAAAGTCAACTGATGTTTTGGGGTAACAGGTCACCTCCATCTTCAAGATCAAAGAATACGATAAGGGGGAAAAAAAAGAATGTGGGAAGCAGAGCTTTCATGCTGGTTCTTACTTATTCTTTGGTCCTGAAGATGGAGAGCACATGTTCCTCTGAAACATAAACTGACTTTCAATGAACCGAATGGCATTATACCCCAGAAGCCAAAACGCTTCATAACCACTGCTGTGAGAACCTGAAATCTGACATGACTTGTCCAGACTGGATGTTCTGGTTACTTCATTTCTGTATATTAAACTTACATTTGTATTGTAAGACATTACTGTTTTACAGTATCAAAGCCACAAATTTGTATTCCTTTTAGTTTTCACATTGTTTTTAAATAATCTTAAATTCATACATTTGCAAGATAAGTAATCACCAGTACCTTTAATTTTTCTGCCTGCTCTTTCTGAAGATGAAGAGACTCCTGTAAGTTGATAAGTTTCACGTCTCCATGAATGGGTGGTGGTGGGGTGGCAGCTGTTACCTCCCAGTGTGGGCCCAAGGGCTTCTTGCTCTGCTGAATGTTAACTGACTGTTCATCTGGTTTTGTTTTTGTTATACGGTGAGTTCTAAATGGCTCCCTCTTCTTTTCTCTTTGTTTTTCAAATTTATCACACAAATGTTTTACATAAGCATCTTCCATTGGTTCACTTCCTTCTCTTCTGTTACTAACACTATATTCCGCGTCCTTCAGATCTTCAGGCTTAATAAGTCTTTCTTCTGGTTCTTCAGTCACATACCGTTTCTTGTATGTGCCAACTCCAGACTGGGTTGCGAGTATTTTGAGTGGGTTTCTTTCTTCATCACTTTCATCATCACTGTCCAACAGAGGGCTCTCACGGACAGTTTGAGAATACTTTCCTGTCCATTCTATCTCATCCAACATACCAGACTTCCCAACATTTAAACCAGAAAATTTGTCACATACTTTTTCAACTTCATCTCTCCGTGACAGTTCTTCTGCTAGCAGGGTTCGAAATTTTGATATTTTCTCACCTTTGTCTGGTAACTTCCTCAAGAAACTTCTGCAAAACAGAATGCTGTAAAAATAAATTTTCCAAAACAACTTTCTTAGATTACAAAAATAAAATGACATTAGAAAGCCAGCTACTTAGTTAATGCGTAGTTGCAGTAAGAATACAGTGAGGTAATGTTATGTGATGCCGGTCACAGTGGCCGCACAGTTCGGAGCATGAACTATCTTTCCTTGCTCAGATGCTCGGATCGTGGGTTTGAATCCCACTTAAGGCGTAGATGTTTGGGTGTGTATGCATTTATTCTGTATTTGTGTTGCCGTGTGTTTAGGTAGCAGCCTTGTGATGAGCTGATCACTCATTCAAGGAGTTCTACTGTCTGTGAAAAAAATGGTTACGGTTACCGTGAATGGGCTGGAAAAGCCATTAAAAAATGTTGTGGTATAATGTTGCAATACAAAACAAATGGCTCAAATCACATAATTGAAATGGCAATACAATTTTTACAGTGGATGCTTATTGTTGACTGCCCCCCTGATAGATACAATAACGCTCTGGAGAACAAGTTATCTGACAGGGATTTTCTACACATAGCACAGCATGAATTTAAATGTTACAGGAACTGAAAATAATAAAGGCCTATACAATACTTCATCCACTAATAAAATTTCATTTATAATGTTTTTCTGGAATGCCCCATACAGTTTTCTTCTGTTGGGTTCGTTTTATCACAGCACTGTCTGATATAGAGAGTCCATGAAAAAAGTGTGGAGCTGGGACAGCTCAGTCAGTATAGTGATGGACTATGGGCTGGATGGCTGGGGTTTAATTTCCAGCAGGGGCAAGACTTCTCTCTACTTCACAGTGTTGAGACCAGCTCTATGGGCCATCCAGCATCCTGTCTAATGGGTACCAGGAGCGCTTTCTGTGGGGGTAAAGCAGCTGGAAAGTCAGGCAGAAAACTCACATCCATCTAGTTCTGAAGACAAGAATAATGGCACTATACCTCCATTCCCACATACATCTTCATGGTGTGGAGCTTAAGAAGGCAGGGGGTCTTTACCATTTTCTGCAGTGACTGCATACATACAGCCGTCAACATTAACAATGACTCGGCTAGGCCTACTCAACCTATCCAACTTACTTAGCAAAACAGTAAATGATAATGCTGAAATCGTTCTATTTGCAGATGACACTAATGTAATCATTAAGTAAAAAAAGTAAAGCTATCCTTGTAACATGCCATGAAGGCCCATAGAGTTGTGACACGTTGAGGGTCCCACATTATCTACACAATTGGCTCAAAGATGGCGGTAAGGTTGTCAGCCTTATGGGCCGCGTAACTATTTAATTATTTCATCCTGGTACTCATTTCTGTTAGAGGCTGAGTGAATCCCAGGGCCATAGTGCGGCCAGAAGGATTAGGTCAATTGAAAAAAATCCAATGACCTCATCGGTATTTGAACCCGCGACCTTCCAACTTGCAGCATAGTGCCTTAACCACTATGCTACCGCATAACCTTAGAAATTCAAACACAGTGTTAATAAAGTTTTTCAACATATAAATAGATGGTTCACTACAAATTTCTTATAACTAAATGTTGATAAGACACAATTTATGCAATTTATAAGTAGGATTAGTTCTTTAATTTATTTAAATATAATGCATGGGAACAAGAAAATAGTTAATATTTGTCATACAAAATTTCTTGGACTAACAATGGACAACGCATTTTCTTGGAAGACTCATATAGCTATAGTTGTACACACACTGAGTTCAGCTTGCTTTGTGATTAGAACAATTATGCCATTCTTGTCCCAAAAAACATTGAAGATGGTATATTATTCCTATTTTCACTGTATTGAGGTACAATTAAAACAATTTTTATATTTACATTCTTTTTATTCTTTATAGGAATATTTTAGTTATAAATCTTTTTAAGATCCGACTAGTTGTCTTGCTTTACAATTAAAAGAAGACAAGACTGTCAGTCTGTGTTCTGGTTTATAGATGCTTATTTTGATATACACAATCTTTATATTACTGTATAATAGTCTTTATTTCAATTTATTATATAATTAATGTATGTTATACAAAACTCATTAATGACATTGTGTTTTAACTATTGAATTTTTAATTAATAGACTTGTATAAAACTGTACAAATTGTATAAGGCTTGCCATTACTTTTACAACTAAAATGAACTTATTTATTTATTGTGTATGTTTATCAGTATTTTATACAAATGTGTATGCTGTTGGATGACAACTGTAATCCTTAGTTGTGTCTGTAACTAGGACGATCTCCACATCCGCATGAGAATGTACTCTCGACGGGACTTATGGAAGGTGAATAAATGAAATGAAAAATGAAAATCATGACTCATGGACTAATATTTTGGTGATTTTCTTGTTATAGCAATATAATTTTTAGACTACAAAAAAAGAACTATCAGAATTATGGTGCAGATTAGAGATAGAGATTCATGTAGTGAATACTTTAGAGAATTAAAAATATTACCACTTATATACACACATTCATTATTTGTGATCAATAATAAACATAATTTTAAAGTAAATTCTGAGATTCATAATATTAATATTAGGACCAAATCTGATTTGCATCACTCACCATCTCATTTCTCAGTTTATAATAGGGGAACATATTACACTGGGACTAAGGTGTTTGACAATTTACCTGTTCCAATAAAGGATTTGTCCCATAATGCAAAAAATCTTAAATCGGCTTTGAAAAATTGTTTGTATTTCCATTTATTTTATAAATTAGAAGAATATTTTAAATACAAGACAAATTAAACATTTTATCATGCTGTTTATATAGTACATTGTATAAATTGACTGATTATAATCTGATATTTGTTTATATATTTAAGCTATGATCTTAATAAGGTATTACTGTAGAGTCCTATATGCTTGTTAAAATACTGAATTATGTATAATTATTGTTTCTTTTGTGAATGTAGTTGTAAGGTGACTAGTTTTGTGTTTTGATCTGACATATGCATATATGACATTTTCTATATCTGCTGACTTTGGTAGACATTAAGGATCTATGTAATTAAAATAAAGATACTGATAGAACCCCTTAACTTGCCACTGAATTCGAATGTTGCGGTTATCGGCAATGAAAGGTATCATTAAACCAGAAAAATACAATCATCCACATTCCAGGTTCTGATGTGATGGAGGGGAATACTGCAATGTACTGTTACACATCCAACAGAATTAAAAACAGTGCTTCTAATTCACTCTACCATCTATATACTACAATATACGCATAAGTAGTCTACGTTGATACAAATTATTAGTGGCATTACAATTCTAACCTCAGTATTTCACTCACTTATTAGTAAGAAGCTTGTCTTGTCTTTCTACGAGTTCAAGCAATTCTGCTTTGGTTTTTGTGTTCAAGTCATCAATATATCCTTGCTTTTCACGACGTGAAGGTTCCAATATATTCCCAGGAATTTTTTTGATAATCTTCTTCGGCAGCATCGCGTCATTGTACCTACTGGATAAAACATACGACCCTTTTATGTGGTTATGTTGGTGACACTGCAATATCATCTTAGTATGGGGAATGTGTGTCAGATGGCGAGACAATCTTAATTGGTACATTCTGCCACCTGCTGGATACCTTATATACTATATCGAAAGTTAAAAATTATTTTCTATAAATTACTCAAACCCTAACTGTATAAAATTACATTCATGCTTACAGAAAATAAATAAATAATCTCATTATATACCCTTGAGC
The DNA here is from genome assembly GCF_002891405.2 of Cryptotermes secundus. Classification (NCBI taxonomy): domain Eukaryota; kingdom Metazoa; phylum Arthropoda; class Insecta; order Blattodea; family Kalotermitidae; genus Cryptotermes; species Cryptotermes secundus. The sequence continues at coordinate 1,016,530 of NW_019729223.1, forward strand.
GTTGATTAAACGAAAAAAATACGTATATAGGGACAGCAATATGCAAATTTTAAATTGGGGATTGTTCTCCAGTGTGTGGCAATCCAGAATTAATTCTTAAATTCGAATCTCACAGACACTTGGTACTACTCCTTGCACAGATTATCAGTTCCTCGCAATGCTGCTATCCACAACGGGCAGCACAAATACAAAATAAACGCATTCAAGAGGGATTCAAACCCAGGATACCACTGTTCCAGTGGGTGACAAATTCTTGACATTTATGCTAACCTCCTATTAATACAATTCTCCTTGTTTACTTAATCTGACTAGTCAAGTCAACAAAGCTTTCTATGAAAATAAATAGCAAAAACAAGATTAACCTAATGAATCTGACATCTTATGCATCACCCTGATTTCCTACATACTGGTACAATCTACTAATTCAATAGATAAAATGTTTTCAGTTGGGATTTATTAAATCTCATTTGCAATTTTGATCAATGCTGATTCCTGGACTGTCCTTGATACAAATATTGGTTTTTGGACATTATCGACTATCCTGTTTTTATTTAAAACACACGAAGTTTTGGAGACTGATTCTGTCTCTCTCTTCAGGTAGAACCTGCTCAGTTGGGCCCAATCGATAGAGCTAGTCCCTACCTCCTCTTCTCTCCAGACACAGGGACTAGCTCCACCGATAGGGCGCAACAGAGTAGGTTCCACTTGAAGAGAAAAAAATCCAGTCTCCAGAACATTGTTTTTTCAATAAAAGCAGGACAAGTGTTAATGTCCAGAAACACATTGTTAAGACATTACAATTATTGGCCATTCTGCATGCCCATTAACATTTGTGCAACCTCCTTCAAATCTTAATTTTTCCATGCATTCATAAACTTTCCTCTAACTCATAGTTATCACCATATCAAATTTTTGTTTAATAATTTCATTAGTTTTCACAGCTCCAATGTTCTTGTTTGGTGCATTCCACCAACACAGTAACGATGTTAACAGCATAAGGCACTGAAAATGAATCACTGTAGTGGTGCATATGAGGGAAGCTTCATATTGAGCACATCAACTACTATTTCAGCACTGCCAACATGTTCTGAGGTATACTAAAACTTAATTTATTTTACCTTCCCTTACAGTAATTGAAAAAGCAAGAAACAAGAAAACAAAATCAAAACACTAACAGTTCTTTAAGACAGTAAACATATGCCATTATCAAAAAATACTTTATTTTTCTTATTGTTTCATGTTGTTCTCAACTCATAACCACTTTCCTAACAAGAAATGGTGGATGGGCAGACTGAAATTACATTGTGCTCAAAATAACATATCATACAGATACAATCATCACATATTAAGCTACATTTAAGAATATAAACCTACAAAAGTGAGCAACATTCAATGTGATTCTGGACAAGGCTTTAAATACTTGTTTCTTCCAACCATCAATACAAATGAATACATTTATATCTGTTACATTTATCAATTTCATCACAAAACTTCAAAACGCATTCTCAATTTCCAGTTAAGGTAAAAATCATAATAGGATATGTGCGTGTGTAGGGAATGGGAATAAGTTTTGCGGGGTTAAGTTTGCATGTGCCTACACAATGCTAGATGGGGAAAGGTTCATGAATTTCTTTATTATGCAACAACAAAATTCAATTTAGCCCATGCTAGCTGATGAGAAGATGTTTCCAGGACAAAACCATCATCTGAGTTGGATCTGAGGTCCTATAAGTGGCAACTATGACGTCTGGGATGTGACAGCATGTAGTCTGAAGGATGCTCACCAATGCTTTTAGAGGAACATACTCCTTCCACAGCCAGGGCCAAAGAAAAATCCAAGTAAGTAATCAGCAAGAAGCAGGCGGCAATCAGAGTTCTGTGCCTGCACTAATCACATAAAAACAATATCAGCACTTAAGACAAGAAAGGCCCACAAGACAATGGGAGATGAATAAGAGCAAACACTGTAATGTTAGTAGCAGTAAAGTATGGATAATGAAACTGAAGAAGCTAACTAAAACATTAAACATAAATTAAGCACACAAAATAATACTGACTTATGGAATTTATAAATAGCAATCAGGCACATGTGACAACTTTTGAGCATATATTAGATTGGTATTGCGTACGGCATTCAGGGAGACAGCTTCATTGCCCCATGGACACAAGACACCGCATTAGCTGTACTGTGTCTGTCTATATGTATGTAACATTATGTTAGAATCTAGTAGTTTGTCATGGATAAAATTTATTAAAGTGGGGAATAATGGTCCACACTGGTAAACACAGATCACCAAGATGAACACATATAGCTCATGTTAATAAATAAATCAAAGATGTGATAAAGGACGTGTCCTCATGCAATGCAATTTGAAGCAAAAAACATCTGACACATAATAATACCGACATTTCAGGACATGTGGAATGCTATATAGCAGTGATTCTCAACATTTGTGAGACTACGGCCTGGTAAATTCTTTTCTTAGAAGACGAGGGCCTATTACAGGGCTGCAGCCCAGCGGTTGAGAAACACTGCTGTAGAGGCCCAGTAGAGACTGACTGGGTTTTAAATACATTACATGAGAATCACCAATTTAGCACTGGTGGTCAATAATTTTGGTTAACTTGACATATTTACAAACATTTTATATTTTTATCACCTGTAAAACAGGTTCAATAAAAATTAAATGAATCAGAAGTAACATAGTTCATGTATCAACTTAAAATCTTGCTAGCCATAATTTAGTCTGGAGTTATGATTTACTTACACATTTTGTCTTCAAGTTCAAGTGAAACTGATCCTTAAAATTCCCTATGTAGGTTGCAACCACATGTAGCAGTGAAACAATGATTGTAATTGTTTAAAATAGTATCAGACTGTGGGGGTAATACAAATTGTGAACCCATTTATCCATCAGGAGCTCGGGCCATGATACCACATTCCTCACTGTACCACCTTCTTGAACTAACTTCATGGAGCTGAAACTTTCTTGAAAAAACCACCAATTGTGCAGTTATTCAAGCACTTCCCAAGATTTTATGGCACCCAAAGTTTCCTGTACCTTCTTTAAAATACTAAAACTTGGCATTCTGCCCAGAGTATATTTGTTTCATATAATTCTCACAATAAACAGCTATTATTTCCCTAAACATCATTAACCTTTAGTCTCTTTAGTGAAGACATAATGCGTTTCCTGCGAGGAACATGTAGATTCTAAAGGATTCTGACAAAGGTGTAAAACACTCAGAAATCCTGAATTTTTGGACTCTGTCCATCATCCGGCATTCTAAAAAGTCAATCACTGGACTGATTGTGGTGAGCTCTTTCTAAGGGACCCAACAGAGTAGGTATCTCCCACTCACCTGAGGACAGAAACAGATTTAGTTACTGAAACATTGAGTTCTCTAGTTTTTAGAATATCAGAAAATGGGAAAAGTAAAAAAAAACCAGTAATTCTGAGTGAATTATTATATATAATTGTGATGAAATTCAGTCTTTAAAGGGTTAATATATTGTTATGCAGCAGCAGAATTCACATTTCTTTCACTATCTGTTGGTAACCTAAACAACTTAATTTCCTTTACTTTGATATAACCACCCTTCAGAACATGCTATTATCACATTACTATGCATAAACATACAAAAAATATGGTGGCGTGAGAGTAACTTACTGAACAGCAACCATTATTTTAAAAGTCAACACAATCTCAGAATTCATCTTTATTATCTATCTTTACTAATTCTACTTCAAATATCAGTGTTGCATCTCCTGGAATCTTGGGTGGTGCTCCTGATGTACCATAGCCAAGCTCTGAAGGAACCACCAGTTTTCGTTTTTCTCCTTCACACATTCTGAAAAGAAATTTATTTCTATAACAATCATAGGAGAGATTTAAATGTTTGGTAGGGAAGAACTGAAATTATGGTGAAGTAGCTCCATATGTATAGGTCTACTCAATCTTTTCACATGCCAGTTTCCTTATGAATACCCGATCAGCCATCAGAATATGACATGTGTGCTTATGATGTTCTTGCTCCGATATTGTGATGCATCACTTTGGTAATATCAACTCCTGCCAAGGCAGGTTTGGATAGCTGACATGAAATTTAAAATGTCCAGGATCTGTGATACTCCAAAAGGCCAGTGGATGGGTGGAGTATATTCTGGAACACACTTGGTTTGGCAGAGGTTAAGTTAATTCTCTGGTTGATATTTTAGTATGGTACAACTGGTTGAGTTCAAGATTTTGGTTACGGTTTTTGTAAGGTACAACATAATTAATAAATTCAAGTCTCATGACTTTAAGCATTGCTATCTACAATCCTTCTTCCAAAATTCGAGAGTCCCGCTACTAAGTTAGCAATATTTTGGAGTACCAATGTATTATTCATTCATTCATTCATTTATTCACCTTCCATAAATCCTGCTGAGAATACATTCTCATGCGGATGTGGAGATCGTCCTAGTTACAGTCACAACTAAGAATTACAGTCGTCATCCAATAGCATACAGATTTGTAATAAAATACTGATAAACATATACAATATAATAAAAGTAAAGTAACAGGCTGTGAAGGCCCATAGTGTTGTGAGATGTTGAGGGTCCCACATTATCCAGACCAGGGGTCTCCAAACTTTCCGAAACGCGGGCCACATTAGGTAATTCAGCGCTTTCAATGGGCCGGATAAAATGAGAAATGTATATGAGGTATATGTATATAGGTATATGAGTTTTATTGAAAGCACAGGATTTCATAAACAAAATACAAAGTACGTAAGAATAAATTATCGTATATAAATGACAACAGACAGTAGCAGCAAATGCTCATATTTTCATCACAAATTATAATAAAACAATTAATGTGAATGATGGAACTCTTTTTGCATTCTTCAAATCTGATTAAATTGAGGTGATGATGATCTGTTACAATTACACTGCACCACTGCAAGAAGTCTTGTGTAACGAACTGCTCGCGCTACCTACATTGCCACGAAGCGAAACTGCCGATCGAGGATGAACAAGTACGAAGAAATA
>NW_019729223.1:1021743-1034231 GCF_002891405.2 Cryptotermes secundus
CGCATTTCTGCACAATTCTTTCGCGGGCCGGATGTGACCCGTGGGCCGTAGTTTGGAGACCCTTGATCTAGACAATNCGCTTTCAATGGGCCGGATAAAATGAGAAATGTATATGAGGTATATGTATATAGGTATATGAGTTTTATTGAAAGCACAGGATTTCATAAACAAAATACAAAGTACGTNTCATTTATTCACCTTCCATAAATCCTGCTGAGAGTATATTCTCATGCGGATGTGGCGATCGTCCTTGTTACAGTCACAACTAAGAATTACAGTTGTCATCCAATAGCATTCACGTTTGTAATAAAATACTGATAAACATATACAACATACTAAATAAGTTAATTTTAATAGTAAAAGTAATGGCAAACCTTATACANACGAACTGCTCGCGCTACCTACATTGCCACGAAGCGAAACTGCCGATCGAGGATGAACAAGTACGAAGAAATACTGCACAGTATACAGTCCAGAATTAGTAAAATTGTGAATAATATTAATATTAACATAATATGGAATATCAATATATTTTAAACACAATCTTAATTAATGAATTTTAAATCTATGAACAAGTATTTTTTTACCAGTACTCATTGGAAAATTAGTTCAATTGGCATATTTCTGCACAATTCTTTTGCGGGCCGGATGTGACCCATGGGCCGTAGTTTGGAGACCCTTGATCTAGACAATCGGCTCAAAGATGGCGGCAAGGTTCTCAGCCTTACTCACTGGCCGCACTTTACTCCCCAGGAAAATTATTTAATTATTTCCTGGTACTCATTTCTGTTAGAGGTTGAGTCGACCCCAGGGCCACAGTGCGGCTGGAAGGATTAGGTCAACTGAAAAATTCAATGACCTCATCGGGACTTGAACCTGTGACCTTCTGGCTTGTAGCATAGTGCCTCAACCAACTACGCTACCGCGTGCCCCCTATACAACATACTAAATAAGTTAATTTTAATAGTAAAAGTAATGGCAAACCTTATACAATTTGTACAGTTTTATACAAGTCTATTAATTAAAAAATTCAATAATTGAAACACAATGTCATTAATGAGCACTGTATAACATACACATAAATTAATAGTATAGTAAATTTAAATAAAGACTAGTATACAGTGATATAAAAATTGTGTATATCTGAAATAAGTAACTAAAAACTAGAACACAGGCTGACAATTTTGTCTTCTTAAAATTGTAAAGTAAGACAGATTCTTGAATTTTAAAAAGATTTATAACTAAAATATTCCTGTAATGAATAAAACGAATGTAACTATAAAAATTATTTTGACTGTACCTCAGAACTCTTAGTGTCACTCAATATATCCTTAACATGTTGTGGTAGATTATCATAGACCTTTGTTCCTAAACAATAAACTCCCTTTTGGTATTTACTCAAATTTACAAGAGGTTGATGGAGATTATTTTACTGTCTGGTATTTTTTCTATGAATCTCTAAATTTACTATGAATTTGTTTCTGTTTTTTATCACAAAGAGCATAAGAGATAGTATGTACTGACATGCCAGAGGCAAGATTTTTAATTTTCGAAATAAGTTTCTGCACGAATCTCTCCTTCTGCATCCCATCATAATTCAAATTATATTCTTTTGCATTCTAAATATGTTTATACTTTGGGGTGAGTTACCCCAAAAGGGTAAACCATAATTTATAATAGAATTAAAATAAGAGTGATAAACCATTTTTAAAGTATTTATGGACGTGTATGGTTTAAGCGATCTTATTATGTAGCAGACTGCACTTAGTTTTGAACTAATATAGTCAATGTGGTACTGCCAGCTCATTACATCATCAATGAATATTCTAAGAATCTTAATATTGGATATAGATGTAATTCGTTTTTTATCATATATAACTTTTATTTCAGATTTAGGATTATTATTTCTAGCTGTAAGTTGAATGTAGTGGGTTTTGTTAAAATTTATAGAAAGTTGGTTTACTTTGAACCATTCATCTATACTGTGAAAAGCATTGTTATATTTACACAGAGATCATTATAGTTTGAACTTTTAACTAACAAACTAGTATAGTCTGCAAATAATATAGGTACAGTTTTATCATTATAGTTTTGGGTAAATCGTTTATATAAATGAGAAATATCGGGCCCAGAATTGAACCCTGTGGGACACCATGTTTAATTCTGCCCCATGTCAAAAATTAATTGAGATCAAGATTTATATTTGTAATTAAAACCCTTTGATATCTATTTCTGAAATATGATTCAAGCCATAGTTTAGCTTTACCTTTTATCCCACAGAACTCCAATTTCGACAAGAGAACCTCATGATTAACACAGTCGAAGGCCTCTTTGAGGTCACAAAAAATGTCTATTAAGTTTTTGCTGTTTAAGGTCTTGTAGACTTCATTCACTAACTTGTATATAGCCTCATCTGTTGAAGATTTTGTTCTAAAACCAAACTGTTCTTCTACTAAAATGTTATTGTTATTTAAGTGCTCAATCAGTTGAATGCTCATAGCTTTTTCTAATACCTTAGAGAACGAAGTTAAGAGTGATATAGGCCAATAATTGGAAATATCTGATTTCTCACATTTTTTAAACAGCGGGAAAATTCCTTGTGATAATGAATTGTTGCATATGTAATACACACGCAACACCGTGATCTTAAGGTCTGCCGAAAACATATACAAAATGTACTACATATTTATGTAATGAGTGGCTACTGGCTTTACTCACCCCATGAGTCCCTGGTCCCAGCCTTTGATAACCTGACCAGATCCAAGGGTGAATGTCAGTGGTTCCCCTCTGTTATAACTGCTGTCGAATTCGGTGCCATCTTCCAGAGTGCCCTATTAGTTAACATTCACATTTTTTTTTTGGATCACATTGCTCTGCTTTCCTTGCGAATGTAAATATTAACTATGCCATGCAATTCTACAAGTAACAAACTGGTTTTTCATTGCACACAAATCGTAACTTACCGCATTTGAAACCGCATAGAATACAGATTTCACCTTACCTTGTAATGCATATGAAGAAAGTCACCTTTTTTCGATTTCACTTGACAGTTATCGACTCTCTTTTTAACACCAATTTGAAGTTTTTTCTTTGTATTGGCACTTTTATCATCATCACCCAAAGTCAAATCAAAATTACTTAAAACAACCAAAAACAGGCACGCAATAAAACCCAGCAACTTACAAGCGTGCATATTGACGTTGCTTTATGGCCTTTATGGCGTGTGAGCTTCGATTTTAACCACTTGTAACCACAGCACAATATCATTCCACTCTTTCATCTTGATTTTCAGAATGTACTTCTCTCCAGTTGACAAGCGGGCTGCACTAGCGCATGCGTAAAGTGGAAAGCACGTGGTGACCGGTTTAGTGTGTAAACAAAGTGGTGTTAAGGTCTTCGTGAGCACTTCTCGTAAAATACTGTCGTTAGTCTGAGTACCTTTGATTCTTCGACATCGCGAGTCTACAATGAGTTTTGACAAATTTAAGGACACCATAGACCAAGGAGATACTGTTATTCTTTATCTGAGTGTTAATAGCATGCATGCTATTCAAGTTCAACCTAAAATAAAAAACAGGAAAGATGAATGGGTTGACAATGTTTTCCAGACGACTTACGGTGCCCTGAAGGTTCAGTCCCTTGTGGGAAAGAAGTTTGGTACTAAAGTGGCTTTGTCAAGAGGGTGGGCGTATGTCTTACATCCCACACCTGAACTATGGACTCTGACTTTACCACATCGAACACAAATCATATATACTCCAGACATTAGCATGATCATTTTTCAATTAGAAATAAAACCTGGAAGTGTGGTTGTTGAATCTGGTGTGTAATATAATTATTTTATATAAATGAGTGTGGATGGATGATGGGTTATGTTGATATTTGGTTGAAGAACACAGGTTACAAGTTTACTTCTGGATTTCAAAATGGCCACTGTATCTAATCATTCCTGACAGTTGTGATAACATTTGGATCAGTGACGATAGTATATACGCAATTTATTTTATTAATCTGTTTCCTAGTTATGTTTAGTATGTGTTAATGATGGTTGGATTTGTAGACAATAAGGACATGTTAGGAAATTAAGCTCTGTATGAATACAAATATACATTTTGATATTCTCCTCCTCCTCCTCCTCATCATCATCATCACCACCACCACCACCAACACGACATGCTACTTAATATGACAAAGATAATTTTTATATCATGAAGGCAACATTTCTGTGTACGTAATTCATATTTTTGCATCAGATTGGTTTATAAAATGATATGGTGTACTATTGTCTTTGGACCCATTCTTGAAATATGTTATGGCCACTCAGTTTCATTTTCCTGAATTATATTTGCAGTGCTAAACAATTTTAAATTCATTATGGGTTAGTCACTAAACATATACAGTGAGATTTTTTAGAGCATCTGCTAATGCATGGATTCTTTCTTGCCAGGTCAAGCTGACCTGTTGTGGATAAGTTTTGCTTGACAAAAGTTCTGTCTAGAAAACTCACTGTCATGCTGCTTGTCTTTAAATATTTCATCCCTCCATTTTTAATTTTACTTAAAATGCAGTGAATTATTTTTTATGGTGTGTGTCAGTATCAGTGAAACTAACAATTGATGCATACCTTTATTATATTATTATATAATCAAATGATTTGTTTACTTTTTATAATATTTCATAAGTGGATATTGCTTTACTTCCAGTTCAAAGTATATTTCTTCTTTTGGTTCCTATTTTCAGATTCATCACAGCTGTAAATATTTGTTTAGAAATGCTACAGGCAATATGAGTATGTGGCAGAACTCAATAATTGAATTAAGTAGATTGAATAAGGCCATATATATTCTGACTAATGTATGTTATTCTTACAACCATTATTTCATAATTTGCTTAATGAATTAGCTAACTGGTTGAATATTTAACAATAATATGAGTACTGAAGTGGAGTAGTTGACGAAATGAGAAATGATAGGGAAATCTAAGTACTCAGAGTAAATCTTCCCAAAACCACCTTGCCCACCAAAAATGGCACATGACCTGACCTGGGTCTGAGCCAAGGCTGTGACTGCCTGAACTAGTTACGGTCCAACTTCATGAGGATGTACACCAGTTCTGCTATACTGTTTCTCTTGTATATTAAAAACCAACCACCTAACATAAACAGAGTTCCTGTGTGTTATCTCTGATGATAATACTGATGTCATAGTTGCAGAACCTTATAAAAGTCATCCTATAGGAATATCAAATCATATCTTTGCTACCATAGCCATTAATATTACTGAAGTTTATTGTAGTGACATATTCCTCTTGTAAAAGAAAGCTGTCAGTATCATGGCAAGAGCTCAGACAAGAGAATCATGTAAATACTTATTTGCCAGTGAGTGCTTATTAATTATAATAATATTTATGATTGACAGAAATGTTTCAAATATACTCGGAGGTCCATAAGATTAAAATATAAGACAGAAACATGATCTCCACAGACATAGCATTCATCTTGATCTTCAGAGATTAATTGCAGACATAATCTGTCAAAACTGAGAGTCTTTTATGCAGATATAAATACTTACAGCACTCCCTCCTTAAAAACAAAAAGTTAATCCAAGAATTATTTCTGATTCCAACTTTCTGCTTTTTTGATTAAATCATAAATCCTTGTGTAGTTCTGTATGTGTACTTTTGTGCATTGCTCTGTGAGTTGTTTACTGCTGTATTGCTACTAGCAGTATGTTGTTATGTGAAGCAATTTAGTAGTGTCTGAACAAGTATATGAACATGTACAGTGTGTATATAAATAATTATATATTTATGTATGACCATACCCTAAGGAGTATTACGATGTATTGTAGCGTAGGATATGTGTTGTCAGGCATATTGTATTTTAGGCATTTTATAATCGGCATAAATTCATCTGCAGGTTCACTGACCGGTATCACTGCGACGTCGTCTACAGGGAGCTCTTCTTGTTGTTCCGCCTCAGGTTTCTTGTCCACTGGGTCCGGCTTTTCTTCTAATAGATGTGCCTCCAACTCTTGGCAGGCTATTGTCTTTGTTTCTGTTCGAGTGGCTTCCATCCTTTCTTGGATAGCTCTTGTTTCTTCTCTGGTGGCTTCCGTTTCTGCGACCAGCTCTTCTCGCATGGCGGCCATCTTTCCTCGCCAGGCTTTCCACCTGTTGTCAGCCCTTTTCTCGGCAGCTTCTCTCTGGGCCCNCGCGACAAATAACTTCACGCCGTATTTTATATAGCGAATTTTATTTCACATTCGCACTTACAATCACCCAAATTACAGGTTTACGATTACTGCTATCTGCAGTATCACAAATAGTACACTCCAAATGCCACAAGACAACTGACTAGTTGCTGGCTAACTCGGAACTAACTCGGAGGTAGCTCGAGGACTCACTCTGTTTAAGCTCATAAAAATTCTGACACCAAACTGTCACGTGTTTTGAGTTCGAATCTCATTGGTCACGTGTGTAAGTCCAAATCCCACTTCTGACACCAGTTTAACGTGTTTCGTTACTGAAGACGCCGTAGAGATCATTAATTGGTTTATTGAACAATCTACAAATAACGGCTACAATTAATTATCACACAGTTGAGGGGTTTCACACTTTATAACCCTATGCGCAAATCAGCTCACTCTGTGTTCAGTAGTCTACACGTTTACAGTAGGGGAGCTATGTATCACTGTGTCACACGCTCCCAATTACACAATCACACACACGTCTGGATCTTCTTCCCGCGACGGCTGCTATACTCCAACTGTAGTCGGCTGACTGGAGAACTGTTGATAACACACTCAGCGACTGTCACAGTACAACTCTGCGGTAGCCACATTAGAACTCGCTCATAGTTGCTGTGCAGTTCCCTTATATAGCAGCAGTGGTGCCTGTTGAGTGCCACGTCACAGTAGGAGGTTGATTACGGGTACGTAGCGTTGCGCGTTACGTCACCGCGGAGGGGTGGGAGGGTGCACTACGTTACCGCCCTGCGCCTGTGGCCTGAGTTGCCATGTTGCTGCTGGGTAGGGAGGGGTTCTCCGTTGCGCAACATGTTACACTGTGTACTGTACACTGATATTATTTCACACACTGAACATCAAGATTCATGGAATGCATATATCTGTCCTCCGCCCAACTATCCTTTATGCCTCCATCCATCTGCAGGCAGTGTATAATGGTGAATGAGAGCCAATAGGATGAATTATGAGTTGAGAGAGATTCCAATGGAAGGAGCCTAAGTTACTTTGAGTACTATTTTATAGTTTATTTTCTAGGAATTGGAAGAAACAGTAAATGTCTGTACAGGTATTCCTGTATATGTGGTCGTGTGAAATTATAAACATGTACAACATAAAATAAATTGAGAACCACCAACTTTTACCACTGAACCACAGGTTGCTCTGTTGGTTAATGTGGCATACTCGTACTGTTGATTTGTAATTTTCATATCATAATTAAAGCTGCATAATGTCACAGCTTAAAAAATCTGAAAGGGTTGTGCCATAGTCAGGCGGTTAGTCACCGTTTTCCACTGCAGTGTCCTGGGTTTAATTCCAGGTCTGGTCATGTGGGATCTATGGTGAACAAGATGGCATTAGGGTAGTATTTCTGCCAGTACTTCGGTTTTCCCTGCAAATTCACATTCAACCAAGTGCTCCACATTCATTAATCATCCTATCATATGACACTGTATTGTCTTAATCTTGACAGCATCATCAATTACCAACTTAAAAAGAAGAAATTTGAGAATCTGAAGAACATTGATACGACATTCTTCTGTACAGGTACTGGAAGTGGCTCCTTGTCACATGCACTTATTCGCTGTATCAAGCCACAAGGACATCTATATACGTTTGATTTCCATGAATATCGTGTGTCAGTTGCTCGTGAAGAATTTGAAGCTCACGGTATTGGACAATTTGTGAGTGTGGAAAAACGAGATGTGTGTCAAGATGGTTTTGGAACTGAACTGAACGGCAAGGCCGATGCAGTGTTTCTCGATCTTCCACATCCATGGGAAGCTGTGCCCCATGCTGCTGCTTCTATCAAGGATTTGGGTAAGCTGATCCATTGATAGTTGACATAAGGGCTAGTCAAATGAAAGTGGACTGTGTAGAATGGCTACCACATGAGGTCAGTGCTAATATGTTATGGTTGCATGTGTACAGTAATTTGTGATATTATGAACTTCGAATTAATAGTTTTCACTTTACAAATTGATAAACCTAACATCTCTTCTTGGTATACATAATAAAATTTTACTACAACTAAAGCACACAAAGTCATATGTATGTTGCCATCCAACCCTGTCCACCATCCCTTACTGATCTTTTGATGGCCAGTCACTATCCTTGTTCTGTGTTGTTGTCTATTGAATTTGGCGTTTTTGCGGTTTCTCAAAATATTTTCTCTTCAGTCATAACTTCTGAGAGCTTGTCAGCATCAACTGCTAGTGCCACATAGTGTGTAAGTCGTCATTGTAACGTGAACATCAAGATTTGGATCGTCTGATCTGTTCCATTCATCTGTACAGTAGATTCATCCTTCCAGCATAATTTCAGGCATCCTATGGATCTTGTTTGTTAGGTGTATAGTCCATTAACTATTTTGGAATGTGTTCAAGTTTCATCCTTTCAACATGATGATTTAAATTAAGTATGTAATCCTGAATTATAATATTTAAATTGAATATATTTAATTCATTAATGGGTAGATATGACTTGGCAACACATCTTGGCTGGTGACCAAATAAGAACCATTCAGGTCTGGAAGCAAGTGGTGTGTAAGTCTTGATAAAAAACTAGGCATTTATTATAAAGGTATATTGTTCATTGAAGTAAATATATAGGTAAAGGCAAAGTTGTCCTTGTGCTCAACTAATTAAACACTACGCCATTAAGGCATATGCGGGAGTGGATGTATAGATCCACATTTTCTTGACCTTGTCACTAGTCGGAGGTGAGTTGTCAGCTTCACTCTCCTGCTGCTTTAACTCCAGGGAAAGAGCTCCTGGTATCCATCGGATAGGAGGCTGGTTGGGCCCCAGAGCTAGTCTGGACGCAGTGGAGACTGTACTATACTGAGACTCGAACTCCAACCCCTCAGTTGTCCAGCCCATAGCCAGTCGCTGTACTGACTACGCTATCCTGCAATAAATACACATACATACAATATGTATACTGTGTACTATTTACTGAATCGGAATCACCTGACACAAGTGACAGGACACTGTCATGTAGAAGTATTCCTGTTTGAAATGGAGCTGGCAAATAACCTCTCTGAAAAAAAAAATCATAATAAGTAGGAAATCAGGATTCTGTCATTTGGGTGCCTACTTTATGAACTATCACAAGGCACTATTAAGCAAAATATTGTTCTTGTATAAAGTATAGGACTGCAGGAAGGTTGAATTACAGATGAGGGACCCAAACAAATCAGTGATGGTCATAATTTAAGGTACAGTGACATCCACTCTGTTAGGTTTGTCTTAAATAATGAATTTGCCTTCTTCAGCTATAATGCAGCTGTCTTGAGAGCTTTCCAGAAACCCTTCAGCTACTCAGTAAGAGGAGATGCCCCTTGCTGCACAGATTGAGGCTATTAGTGGACTGGACAGATGAGCATATACATATTACAGTTTCTCTTCAATATCACCCCAGGAAATTGTTGAGCAGCTGATGTGAACAAGCTTAATCATCATGTGCTGGATGACCATAATGTCAAGCTTTTGCTACTATATTTAAATCAGTCAGCCACGTTACTTCATGTATAATCTTTTGTACACATTGCCTGCATAAATTCTGTTCAAAATAAATAAGTGAGGAACAGATTCTGGTAAAGCTAAAAGATAAAGCTATCCCTCTAACAGGCCATGAAGGCCCATAGGGTTGTGAAACGTCGAGGCTCCCACATTTTCTCTAGACAGTCAGCTCACAGGTGGCAGTAAAGTTGTCAACCTAATTCGCCGGCTGCTCTTTTCTCCCTGGAAGATTCCTGGTACTTATTTCTGTTAGAGGCTGAGTTGACCCTAGGCCCATGGTGCGGATGGAGGAATTGGGTAAATTGAAAAAATCCACCTCATTGGGTGTCGAACCTGCGACCTTCTGGCTTATAGCATAGTGCCCCCACAAATTCCCATCAAAAGATGTCCAAGTAAATTTATGAATGTTACAATGTGGTAACATTGTACTTTTGACAATAAGATTTTTGGATGTGGCAGAGTTTACTCTTCTGACTCCATTATCATTACTAATTTCATGTAAACACTATTCCCAATTGTTGGTTTGAAAATGTCTTCCCTACCTACTTTGGCATTGAAGTCTCCTAACAAAATTTTCATATGGTATTTAGGGAATTTATCGAATACATGTTCTAGTTCTAACTGTAAATAAATGAAGATGTGTAGGATTTTCACTGGATCAAAGAGAACTGAACAAAATGCCAAGAACTTACTAAAGAGAAATTAGATGAAATTGGTGTCATACTTGAATATTCTCTTTGAGAATCAGTCAGGAGTGAGTGCACAAGAGACCAGGGTTTTAAAATTGATATTAACCACCATAAAACTTTTGAAATTGAAATAATATGAAATAACAGCAGTTGACTAACACATAATGCTTAAGGTGTCCTCGTGGTGGTGGTTCAAGAATTTATTGGGACAGTATTGAAGAGAAATTAACAAATGTCTGCATAACATACAGCTTTAAAAGCTCATCCTTTTATACACCAATGAGTTAGTATACAAAAAATTCATATATAAGAGTAACTGTATGTATGAAACTGTTTCTGCACGCATTATGAATATGCTGGTGGCACAGTAAGATAATGATTTTGGAGAGTACTTGTAAATAAATGTACCAGCGTCATTCTGCATGACACTTTCCTTTGACTTCACCTTACTAGATGCTGTACTACTACCCATACTGTATCTAGGCCATGGATATAAGTCTCATGATTCTACCCCCTCCACATCTCCCTCCAGTATATTTCCCTATCCCCTCAAGTACTGTAGCCATTCTGATAACACAAATGTTGGCAGCAACGGTCACATGATAAACATTGCTAATGACATGTGCTTTGGATTGGCTGACATACAACTGATTTGGTCTGGAAGGGGATATACAGGCAATGGAGTGGAAGTGCCAAGTAGCATCATCCCCACAATTCATGGGATCTCTTTCCCTGGCCTCAGTGTAGTCTACTATTTGTATGACTTAACTAAGGGTTATGTTTATCAAACATAAATTGCAATATCTTTAGTCTACCTCTGCTCGAATAAATCAGGCTGTAGGTTTCAGCAGGTGTTTGCCGATATCAGCTGTATGAGCAGAATAGTTTGGTTCTGTGCCTAGGAGCACTGTTGGTAGTGTGAGGTCTTATGTAGTTTTGTCATTACTCCGATGACAACCCACTTCTTTGGAACAGTTTGTTGGTCCTGAAAAGGATCGTGGTTGATGAGATGCTTGACCGGTGAGGTAGCGCGGCGCGCGCCAGTAGGGAGAGAGGCTAGTTGCGGTGAGTGGACTGGCCGCAGTGTGGCTGTTGCTGGAGGTTGCTTGGTTGCTGTGCGGCAGGTGAGTTGGAGTTGCGTGGCTAACGCAGGGCAGTCGTAGGCTGCTGGTGAAAGGCTTGTCGTTGAGTGCTGTCGTAGGAGTGATGAGGCAGTGGCTATGCCAGATGCCCAGTGGGTCAGACAGGGACACGACCACCGACGAGTCCAGGCGAGGTGCCCCAGTGAGTCGGGTGTGAGAGAGCTGGAGTGCCGAGGCAGTCGTGCCTGGCGCAGCCTGCTGATGCCTCCAAAGACCAAGCGCTGGCGACGAAGGCTGCCGGCTGATGTTGCTTGGTGTGGCTTGATCGTAGACTGATGATCGACTGATCATTTGGCGTTGGAGCTGCCCCTTTTTATACACTGATTGGTGGGCGGAGTGAAACTTGAAATTGAGGAGGAAGAATTGATTGGCTAGCACGTGTAACGATGTAGATGCGGGTTAGCAGGAGGCGCTGTATAAATGCGAACGTTTGAAGCAATCTGATTGGTTAGCGCGCGTGATGGTGATGTGAAGAGCGAGCGTTGCAGAAATGCGTGATAATGTAGGATGTTCCCACAGTAGTGAGACTGGTTCCCACAGAAGCCCAAACAGAGTGTGCCATGAGAATTTCACAGAATGAAAAAACCAATTGCTTGCTATTCTCTTCTGATGTTTATTATTAAGAGGAGTAGCCTTATGCCATATACTCATACATATGAATAGATAGGCCTATGTGGAATATACAGGGGATGGACGAAAATAGGGAAACACCCAACAAAAAACACATTACCATGACTAATATGGTGTAGGACAACCTCTGGCTTGCAGAACTGCTTGCATTCTCCTTGGAATGGATAAATAGAGGTCCTATATGATTTGCAAGGGAATCTTGTACCATTCTTCCTGAAAAACATGGCAAGTTCTGTTATCGATGATGGAGGTGGATAGCGC
>NW_019729223.1:1036346-1076961 GCF_002891405.2 Cryptotermes secundus
ACCCTTCAGCTACTCAGTAAGAGGAGATGCCCCTTGCTGCACAGATTGAGGCTATTAGTGGACTGGACAGATGAGCATATACATATTACAGTTTCTCTTCAATATCACCCCAGGAAATTGTTGAGCAGCTGATGTGAACAAGCTTAATCATCATGTGCTGGATGACCATAATGTCAAGCTTTTGCTACTATATTTAAATCAGTCAGCCACGTTACTTCATGTATAATCTTTTGTACACATTGCCTGCATAAATTCTGTTCAAAATAAATAAGTGAGGAACAGATTCTGGTAAAGCTAAAAGATAAAGCTATCCCTCTAACAGGCCATGAAGGCCCATAGGGTTGTGAAACGTCGAGGCTCCCACATTTTCTCTAGACAGTCAGCTCACAGGTGGCAGTAAAGTTGTCAACCTAATTCGCCGGCTGCTCTTTTCTCCCTGGAAGATTCCTGGTACTTATTTCTGTTAGAGGCTGAGTTGACCCTAGGCCCATTATGCAGTTGGAGGAATTGGGTAAATTGAAAAAATCCACCTCATTGGGTGTCGAAACTGCGACCTTCTGGCTTATAGCATAGTGCCCCCACAAATTCCCATCAAAAGATGTCCTAGTAAATTTATGAATGTTACAATGTGGTAACATTGTACTTTTGACAATAAGATTTTTGGATGTGGCAGAGTTTACTCTTCTGACTCCATTATCATTACTAATTTCATGTAAACACTATTCCCAATTGTTGGTTTGAAAATGTCTTCCCTACCTACTTTGGCATTGAAGTCTCCTAACAAAATTTTCATATGGTATTTAGGGAATTTATCGAATACATGTTCTAGTTCTTTGTAGCACCTGTCCTTCATATTCCTATTCATACAACTGTAAATAAATGAAGATGTGTAGGATTTTCACTGGATCAAAGAGAACTGAACAAAATGCCAAGAACTTACTAAAGAGAAATTAGATGAAATTGGTGTCATACTTGAATATTCTCTTTGAGAATCAGTCAGGAGTGAGTGCACAAGAGACCAGGGTTTTAAAATTGATATTAACCACCATAAAACTTTTGAAATTGAAATAATATGAAATAACAGCAGTTGACTAACACATAATGCTTAAGGTGTCCTCGTGGTGGTGGTTCAAGAATTTATTGGGACAGTATTGAAGAGAAATTAACAAATGTCTGCATAACATACAGCTTTAAAAGCTCATCCTTTTATACACCAATGAGTTAGTATACAAAAAATTCATATATGAGTAACTGTATGTATGAAACTGTTTCTGCACGCATTATGAATATGCTGGTGGCACAGTAAGATAATGATTTTGGAGAGTACTTGTAAATAAATATACCAGCGTCATTCTGCACGACACTTTCCTTTGACTTCACCTTACTAGATGCTGTAATACTACCCATACTGTATCTAGGCCATGGATATAAGTCTCATGATTCTACCCCCTCCACATCTCCCTCCAGTATATTTCCCTATCCCCTCAAGTACTGTAGCCATTCTGATAACACAAATGTTGGCAGCAACGGTCACATGATAAACATTGCTAATGACATGTGCTTTGGATTGGCTGACATACAACTGATTTGGTCTGGAAGGGGATATACAGGCAATGGAGTGGAAGTGCCAAGTAGCATCATCCCCACAATTCATGGGATCTCTTTCCCTGGCCTCAGTGTAGTCTACTATTTGTATGACTTAACTAAGGGTTATGTTTATCAAACATAAATTGCAATATCTTTAGTCTACCTCTGCTCGAATAAATCAGGCTGTAGGTTTCAGCAGGTGTTTGCCGATATCAGCTGTATGAGCAGAATAGTTTGGTTCTGTGCCTAGGAGCACTGTTGGTAGTGTGAGGTCTTATGTAGTTTTGTCATTACTCCGATGACAACCCACTTCTTTGGAACAGTTTGTTGGTCCTGAAAAGGATCGTGGTTGATGAGATGCTTGACCGGTGAGGTAGCGCGGCGCGCGCCAGTAGGGAGAGAGGCTAGTTGCGGTGAGTGGACTGGCCGCAGTGTGGCTGTTGCTGGAGGTTGCTTGGTTGCTGTGCGGCAGGTGAGTTGGAGTTGCGTGGCTAACGCAGGGCAGTCGTAGGCTGCTGGTGAAAGGCTTGTCGTTGAGTGCTGTCGTAGGAGTGATGAGGCAGTGGCTATGCCAGATGCCCAGTGGGTCAGACAGGGACACGACCACCGACGAGTCCAGGCGAGGNAGCGATTGTGGGGACCATGGCAGATGTGACACTTCATCTTCGTTCTCAGAAAACCAGTCCTGGACGATGTGAGCTATGTGAACACAGGCATTGTTGGCTTGGTAAATGGCATCACTATTAGGGAACAAAGTTTGCACCATGGGATGGACCTGGTCGCCCAAAATGGTCACATAGTCGTTGGCAGTGACGTGACCTTGCAGGGTAGTGATGGGTCCGACAGAATACCATGATATGGCTGCCCATACCATGATCGAACCCCCACCATGTTTCACTCTTGGCAGCAAACAATCTGGATCGTAAGCTTGGGATGGCGTTCTCCAGACGTAAATTCAGCCAGAAGTCGGAAACAGTCTGAAGGTGGGCTCATCCAACCAAATGACCATCTTCCATTGTTCCATAGTCCAGGTTTTATGACTTCAGCACCACACTGTCCTCTTAGTGGCCTTTTGATCACTGATGAGTGGCTTTGGAATTGCAGCTCATCCAGAAATACCCTGCTTGTGGAGTTCCCTTTGTACTGTTTTGGTGCTGACAGGGTCTGTGAGCGTGACATTCAGTTCAGCAGTCACTTTTGCAGTGGTAGTCTTCTTATTTTTCATCACAATCCTACGCAATGTTCGTCTGTCTCGATCACGCAACACACATTTCCTTCCATGCTGGTGTTTATCAGATGCGTTTTTTTTCAGTCCTCCTGTATGCGGTCATAATCTTGGATACTGTGCTTCGCCAAACACCATAAACCTCAGCTACCTTGGTTACGGAAGCACCCACCATATGGGCCCCAACAGTTTGCCCGTGTTCAAATTCTGTTAGCTCTGATGTGATGCACAAAAAATTGCACAGAACACAGTCTCGACAACAAATGAATCTTGCAACATATTGTGGAGGTTGTACAGGTAGTGGTACTGGGCAGATACGATAGCGTGACCTACAAACTTTGCTAAAATAAACACTTCAGTTCAGGCATGCATTTCACGAGGTGTTTCCATATTTTTGTCCATCGCCTGTATCTTACTTCAACATTTCTGCAATGAAATCTAGAAAAGCATGTTTGAAAGAAGGGCTCTTTTTGGACTAGTTTCTTCCAGACTTTGAATCAGTTATACAGTTCCAGATTTTTTTTTTTAAATGCTCTCATGTTCAAGACTACCAACTTCCAAAATATAATTTTCACACCATTATAAAGTGCACAATTATGAGAAAGTAATTTTTATATTCAAGTTCTAATGTGATTAGGAATTGGGCTTCTGTAACACGACTGAAACAGGAGTAACTTTATAACGTTATATTTATGGCATAAAATTTTGTGCAAGTCACACCCAAACATTTAGAAAGAAGACTTGCACTACATAAATAAAAAAGACACTGAAGAATTACATTATTTATAACATCTTATTTATGATCATAACATAACCACTGTCTGTGACACCTCACTGTGAGTCATGTAAAGTTCCATGTAAGAATATACAGGCTTTGTATACTGCAGCAATGATGAATTCATGGTGAGTTTTGAAGAGTGGAATTTAGTGTATGCTTACTTCTACTTTTTGAAATTTCAGCAGTGAACCCCAAGTAAAAAAATTAAGTACCATAAACAGGGACTGATACAGGCATCTTAAATTTGATGTTATGATTCTCATTCATGTGTGTCCAGAAATAGGGACTAGATCTATCAGTTGGGCACAACTGAGTAGGCTTTTTACGTGAAGACAGAGGCAGGCGGGAGTCTCCAAAACGTTTTACATAAAAGCATGACAACGGATAATGTCCAAAAAGTTGATAATTGTGTTAACTGTCTCATTGCATTACAGCCTGAGTTACTGACAGCATCATTAAATAAATATATTATAAGAATAAAAAAAAAGTGAGTCACTGGAAGGAGAATTTTGAGGGGACTACAGGCATTAAGTGCCGATCTCAGTGGCCGCGCAGTCTGGAGTCGAACCTCACTCAAGGCATGGATGGCTGTATTGTGTTGTTCTTTGTATAGGTAGCGGCCTTGCGATGGACTGATCCCCCGTCCAAGGAGTCCTACCGTCTGTGTATAGGATCAAGAAATTGAGAAAGCGGCCAAGGCCCAATTAAGGGCTGTAAAGCCATAATAATAATAACAACAGGCATTAAGTTGCCTAATGGTTGGTAGCGACGAAGATGTGACGCTGTGTGGTTTGGTAGCAGTTTACCGACGTTTCGTAGGAGCGTACTGTCTCTGTCTACACGGTAAAAGAGTAAGCTGAGCAAGAAGATAAGCAGCAAGTAAGCTTGCTCAAGTACAGTGCTTCCTTCTACCAAACTATGTGATGCATGATGTCACATCCCGGAAGGTTGTAATATTCCTCCAGGAGATTGTCCGGCTGTTGATGTAACATGTTTAATAGGATGGATGTAGCTCTACCTATAAGAACCAATGTTGAACATAAAACCCACTATTATGGTGTCAAGAAACTAAGTTGGAAGAAGTAGCTTAGATATTAAGGAAGCTTACCTGACCCGTTACGTAAATCGATATTACAAGAAACGGTAATCACGTATTTGTACAGACGTTACTGATGGTATACGACTCAAGTTTCGTCCTGTTTCTAATATCCTACATGGTAGCAGTCTGTGTAAACAAATGACGGCCGATTTGCAACGGCCACGGAGATACCAGAGGGGGGCACTTTGTTGCACCCTGGGCGGTAGGCAATCTGACAGTCGTAAATCATACTCGCACTTCTTCTCATGGCTATCGTCCTCGTCGCTTTAAAACATGGTATTTTTCATCTGTGACACACCGGCATGGCGCTGTTATTACTATGGGAAAACTGTGTAACTTCCCAGGTCAAAAACCCCCACCTCGTTTGCAGTGTGACCGTTGCATGAGTTCCGATGGTCAATAATGAAAGCTATAAACCTCACCATATTAGTCTACAGTAGAGTTAAACTTTGCTATTGCCGTTTTAGAAATATAAATTTGTGTAAACTTGGCTAAGTTACTTTACACAATGTGCGATGAAAACATTTCCGGGCTGATGCTTCCGCCATTTCTGAGTGTATGGAATTAAGAAATATGGCGTAGGAGAGGGCTGTAATGGCACGTCTCTCATACAATATTTCATGAAAATCGAGGAATTTGTGCAGAAGTTGAAATGGAAGAGCACATGCACAGCATAGTGACCTCATAAGCCTGCTTTTTTATTTTTAAGGAAGGACATAAGCTAAAAAAGAATCGCACTACACAAGACCTTACTGAACGAATTTATCATCAAATGATTCAGCAGATTGTATTCTGCCGTCATCCAGCAGAGGAACTCGCCATTAACTAGCGTATGCATGAAAATGAGAATTGCCCAGTAACGTTTTGTGTGTTGCCCATATCGAATTTCAACAAAATCCGTGGAAAGGTTTGTGGGATACAGGTAAAGTCCATTCATGGCCACAGTAAACTAGGCTTTGTTGTGGATGAGTGTGGTTGAAAATCGCAATTGCCCAACAGCTTTTTATGCATGTCTTCCATATCGAATTTCAACATCTCTGGAGCGGTTTATGGGATAGAGCAGGGCCGGATTTTAGGGTGAGAGACCGGGTTCATGTCCCCGGGGTGTCCACAAAACTGATGTAGGATCCATAGATTTTGTTGAGATATCTGCTTCTTCAAAATAACGAAATGTTACACAGAATTACTGGGTTTTGGGACTTTTTTCATCGTCCGGAATTCTAGGTAATAGAGGACACGACGTTTCGAAAACTAAATCTGTTTCCGCCTTCAGGTGAGAAAGGAAGACACCTACTCAGATCCAGTTTCCGAAGCATCGTGTCCTCTATTACCTAGAATTCCGGATGATGGAAAAAGTCCAAAAACCTAGTAATTCTGTGTGTCATCCATCATCGTCAGAACCCTTTAGAATCTACCAACTAAATGTTAGTTTGTATTTAGTTAATGTGATACATGATAAGAAAGAATTGTCGTAACCCGTGTTTGTTCTTACTCATAGAGGCGTCCCTTTATGATTGCCCGGGAGCCATCACAACTCTAAATCCTGCCCTGGATACATGGAAAAGTCCATCTGTAATGTATGGAGTGGGATTTATTACGTAGATCAATATGGTTGAAATTCGGAATATCCGAACAACTTTCAGCGAAAACTTCCCTTATCGAATTGTAAGAACATCTGTTTAGCGGTTTAAGCCCTGATACAGAAAACCGCCTCTGTGGTCTAGTGGTCAGAGTTCCTGGCTGCGGATCCAGAGGTACCGGGTTCGATTTCCGGCGCTACCAGATATTCTGAGAAGTAATGGGTCTGGAACGGGGTCCACTCAGCCTCGTGAGGATAATTGAGAAGCTATTTCAAGGAAATAGCGGCTCAGGTCTAGAAAACCGAGATTAACGGCCGTGGGGATTCGTTGCGCTGATCACGTGACACCCTCCATCCGCAAAAGTTGACACTAACTTCGCCGGCAAGCGGCTGTCCCTCAGTCGGTATGGTTTGTTTGCGGACTACAGGCCACGAAGTTTTATTTTTTACTGGGTGATTGACATGACCTGCATATAAGGCGCTCTCTTTTACTTTGTAAAGAAGGACAAAAGGTCATGATTCTAGAATTCCAGACTGCACAATTTAAAAAAGAACGACAGTTGATATGGGTTTCTCCAAATGATGCCAGGCGCCTGTTCGTGTAGCTTATGAATATCAAATTAGGTAATTTTTTTTTTATAGTTTCAGTCAGTTAACCAGATATATTCCCCCGTGTTTAAAGGTGCACTTATCCCTGTACTTAACGAAACAATTTTGCCTCTGGTTTTGGATGGGTGTGAAACTTGGTCTCTGACATTAATGGAAGAACGTAGACTGAGGATGGGAGCCGGGATAGTACAGTCGGTATAGCAACTGGCTACGGGCTGGACGGCCGAGGGGTCGGAGTTTCAGTTCCCGTAGGTGCAAGATTTTTCTCCTCTCCACGTCATCCATGACGGTTCTGGGGCCCACCCAGCCTTTTATCCCATGGATTGGTGGCCCTTTCCCCTGAAGTAAAGCGGCGGGGGCGAGATAAAAAATATGTGGATCTGTAAATCCATTGCCCCATACGTCTTCATGGAGTAGTGTTTAATTAGTTAAGCACAGGTATAACTTTACCTTACATAGAGTGAGAATGTTGGAGAACAGGGTGCCGAGGAGAATATTGGGACCGAAGAAGAATGAAGTGCTAGGAAGTTGCAGAAAACTGCATAATGAGGAGCTTCATAATTTACACTCTTCGCCAAGTATGATTAGAATGATCAAGTCAAGGAGGATGAAATGTACAGGGCATTTAGCACGAATGTGGGCGAAGAGGAATGCATATAGGAATTTGGTGGGAAGACCAGAAAGAGAGAGACCACTAGGAGGACCAAGACGTAGGTCGGTGGATAATATTAAAATGGATCTTAGAGATGTAGGATGGTGTAGTGCGGACTAAATTCATCTGGATTAGGATAGGGACCAGTGAACACGGTAATGAAACTTTTGGGTTCCGTAAAATGTTGGGAAATTTTTGGGTAGCTGAGCGACTACCATCTCTCAAGAAGGACTCATCTCCATGGGGTTAGTTAGTTAGTTAGTTGTCCCTATACTAAAGTACGACGTCATGGAGACGTAAGTTGGGGTGAAGGTATTCTTAACCTCGGCAATAGATGGATGTGAGATGCCAGCTTTATGCTCCGGTAGGTGTAACCACTGAATAAGAGGTCACAGAGACGGTTTGGACGTGGTCATCAAGGGACATTTTCTTCATCTTAGCTCTCTATTCGAATAGATTTTCCTGTGGACATGTATCATTCAATTTTGATGTCTTCTGATGAAAGAAAGAAAAGAACAGCCTCTTACTTTCCTCATGTCCATCCGACTATCAACAAGTAACTGGGTCTTTCTCTTCAGTTCTTTTTAAGGTCCGTTATAAACAGACTTTTGTATGTCTCGATAGGTATTCTGTGGTGGTTATTTAATGATTTTTTTAAATCGAAAACAGTCGTTGCAGATGTAGGTGGGATCTTTCTTTCAGACGTGTAATTGAACTGAATGCAACAAGTCTTACTTAAAATTATATTCTTCGCATTTTTTTCGTGACATGAGTGTACCTTTTTTTCTTTGCTGCCCATTCTCTCTTATACATACTACTCAGTGTGTTACATTACTGGGTAGAGAGAGACATCTGCAGGCCCGGAAAGGAATCAAGACGTATGTTCATAGTCGGCGACCATGGATAGACACATAACAAGGTAGCCATATATCAGCACTCTCCAGGTGCTTTCGACCGGGCCTTTCCCTTCCTAATGCGGTTCCTAACCCGTGATCTGCAATTCTACAACCCATTACGTTTGCTGCTTATTTTATTTTATCTGTTGTTCTAGCACTGTTTCGACTATGACGTTATTTGGCTTGAATAAGGCTAGCTGATGTTCGTGCGGGATTAACTGAAAGGGACTGGACAGAAATCAATGGTAAGCCAGAAGGAAAGAGACCACTAGGAATACCAAGACGTTGGAGACGTAGGTGGGTGGGTAATATTAAAACCGATCTTAGATCGGATGGGGCGGTATGGACTGGATTCATGTGGCTCAGGAAAGGGACCAATGGCGGGCTCTTAGAAACACGGTAATGAACTATCAGGTTCCATACAGTGCTGGGAAATTCTTGAGTAGCTGAGCGACTAGCGGTTTCTTAAGAAGGCTCAGCTCCATGGAATTAGTTACACTGTCCTGGAATTCTTTGAGAAACAGTGAAGGATAACAATAAGGATATCCAACGTCCTGACGGGATTCGAGCGTGGTACATCTAAATTATGTCATCACTTGGGTTACAGTGAATTTTACTTCAGGGTAGGGGTTGCGTCTGTTCTGTGAGACCCCTATCTTTGTTTGCACGTTATAATGAATGTGGAAGGGTTGCAGAGAAATGTTGAGATGCTGTGGCAGTAAGGACACACAAAGGAATAGAACACAGACATTCCTAGATAGCTAGGCAGGTAAATACATGGACGGGGAAACCTGTGGATAGACAGATAAATTGATGGATAGCTCGATAGAGGAAAGAATAGAGAGAGAGAGAGAAGTGGACAGGCGGATAAATAGATACGTAAGTAGAAAGGCATACAAAGAAAGAGACAATATATATATATAGATAGATAGATAGATAGATAAATAGATAAAATAGAGTCGGTGTTCCTGTGCTTAACTAAGTAAGCACTACGCCGTGAAGGTATGAGGGAGTGGATGTATAGACCGACATTCTCTTGACCTAGGCTTTAGTTGGAGGTGAGTGGTCAGCTTCACGTCCCGGCCACTTTATCCCCTACGGAAAGAGCCCTCGGTACCCATTTGATAGTCCTTATGGGCCCCAGAGCCGCTCTGGACGACGTAGAGAAGAGAAAATTCGTGATCCTACTGGGACTCGAACTCCGACCCCTGTTTCTTGCAGCCCATAGTCAGCCCCTATACCGACTGCGCTATCCAAGATGCAATAGATAAATAGGACAGATACATATATATATATATATATATCCGCAAGATAGTTCGGTATGTGTAACTTTACAGGTTGTCTTAGCGCTGAGAACTTTGTCGCATTTATGTCTTCTTTTTTGTTCCCTGATGGGTAAGCATTCGGCCGGCTTCTTGTAGGTTCATAATTCTGAGCCGAAGGACCTAAATGAGCAATTGGTGTTTCTTAATTAGTGATTGTATCACTGTGCTATCTATTGAATTTTATATTTATTCGTTTTAGAACGAAGTATGCTCTACCGAGGCGAATATTTGGCCCTAAGACAGGGGTAGAGTCTACTAATAATCATAATTTAGAACATTACATAACCAGGAACTTCATTATGTATTTGTACATTTTACGTAACGATCTTAGAATTGGAATGTACTGGACTCGTAACATGCATAAGAAACAAACTCCATGGCTTGAGTCCGCAAGCGAACTATACCGACCGAGCGACCGCCGCTTGTCGGCAAAGTTAGTGTCAAATTTAGCGGATAGAGGGTGTCGCGTGGTCAGCGCAATGAATCCCCTCAGCCGTTAATTTCAAATTTCTAGACCGGAGCCGCTGTTTCCTTGAAATAGCTTCTCAATTATCCTCACGAGGCTGAGTGGACCCCGTTCCAGACCCACTACTTCTCAGAAAATCTTGTAGCGCCGGGAATCGAATCCGGGATCTCAGGATCTGTAGCCAGGAACTCTGACCACTAGACCACAGAGGCGGTTAAGATTGCAATAAAACGGAAACT
This sequence comes from Cryptotermes secundus, assembly GCF_002891405.2. Taxonomy (NCBI): domain Eukaryota; kingdom Metazoa; phylum Arthropoda; class Insecta; order Blattodea; family Kalotermitidae; genus Cryptotermes; species Cryptotermes secundus. The sequence continues at coordinate 1,046,802 of NW_019729223.1, forward strand.
AAGCCGTAATGGATCATTGCTTAAAGAATGGGGTATATGTTGTTATATTAATTCAGTCGATTTTATTCAACAGCAATGCTTATCGCAACTTGAATTTTTCATATGAGTGCTACGTATTTAAAGTAACTGTACCGCGTAAAACTCATTATGCATGAGTGTACTTAATCTTTGTTAAGTGACAGTTGAATCTGTCATCGATTTCTTGTTCACAATATGTCCATTGTATATGAGAATAAAAGGAGTGGACCTCTACTACGAGAATCGGATGACAAACTCAAACGCTTCGCGAATGACGTAAAGGGAAGGGGCGTTAAGAACGAGTTTGTTAACTATTGGTTTATGCAACATGCATATACGGGCGTGGTACCCCTGTAATAAGATTATTTTAAATTTTAAATTTCTGCTTATTCATAGTCCCGCTTGTGTTACATATTTATCTTTGTGTTTGTTCGTTCCATATTATTCTAGCCCTTTATTAGGATTTAAGAGAACAGAGTTGCATCATCGGAATCCTTATAGCTAGCTACGTTGTCTGTCCATTTATATCCACTGACGTTTCGGAGGAACGTGCTGCTTTTATCTTCAGGGTAGATTTAAGAGAACAGAGTTCCATCATCGGAATCCTAATAGCTACGTTGTCTGTCCATCTATATCCAGTGACGTTTCGGAGGAACATGTTTCTTCTATCTTCAGGGCAGATTTAAGAGAACGCAGTTCCATCATCGGAATCCTGTCTGTCCATCTATATTCACTGACGTTTCGGAGGAACGTGCTGGTTTTATCTTCAGGGTAGATTTAAGAGAACAGTTCCATCATGGGAATCTTAATATAGCTAGCTACGTTGTCTTTTCATCTATATCCACTGACATTTCGGAGGAACATGCTGCTTCTATCTTCAAGGTAGAAGAAGGAGGTAGCACATTCCTTCGAAACGTCGGCAAACATCTGTTGTACTACATCTCGTCATATCCCATAATACAGTTCCCTTATCTTCACTTATGTTTTATTGATTCTGACTCTTGGGTTACCTGCCGCCGCTCTGTCAAATTATTCACTGATAACAGCGTCGAATTATACAGAATGTCCCAGGAGGAAAGGTCAGTATTCTGTGATGTCATAGTATCGGTCTTTCTAAGCAAAAAGTGTATATGTACATGTGTTTTATTCCAAAACGGTTTCCAAGATAGAGCTATTTCACTATACAGTACGCTGTACACTGTGCAGACAAGCAACATGCCATGTCCTCACACGAGTTGCAAACTGCATTTATGTTGACGGTGGACTTTTCAGAAATGTATTACACTACGTAAACTGTACCAATTTTGTCACTTGAATAATAAATACCGGTATCTGAAAAAAGAAAAGTAAAGCTGTCCCATGGAGACACATAGGGTTGTGAGACGTCGAATCTTCCTCATTTTCTAGACAGTCGGCTCACAGATCGCGGTGAGATTGTGAGCCTTACGCGCCGGCCGTCCTTTACCCGCAGGCAGATTCCTGGTACCTATTTCTGTTAGAGGTTGAGTCGATCACAGGCCATAATGCAGCTGGAAGGATTAGGTCAATTGAAAAATCCAGTGACCTCATCGGGAATTGAACCTGCGTCATTCCGGCTTGTAAAATGGTGCCTCAACCAATTACGCTACCGCGCACCCCACCGGTATTAAAATAGTACGTAATATCTCTTTCATATCAACAATTTTGGAACTGTACAGTGAAATACAGGGCGACTATAAATGGTTCATTCGTTTTTAAAACGCTATATTTTCCAAAGCATTACACGTACAAATATGATTGATATATAAAATGAACCGTAAACTCACCAAGTTTGTATTGGAACATCAATGTTCGTCGCTACCTAAACAATGAACTTCGGCATCGCTGGATTGGGCGTGTTGGTGAGGATGACGTAGCTCTGTTCACTTGGCCCCCCAGATCACCTGACCTAACGCCTTGTGACTTCTTCCTTTGGGGGCACATTAAGACTCTTGTTTACGTACCCCCACTGCCAAGAACACTAGTAGAGCTGAGGGAACGCATCGATGCTGCAGTGATGACCATTAACAGGATGATGCTACAAAATGTGTGGAACGAGCTCGACTACCGCCTGGACGTGTGTCGTGTGACCCAAGGGGCGTACATAGAACGTTTGTAGAGTGTGAAGAAAACTTGGTGAGTTCTTTTTATATATCAGTCATATTTGTACGTGTAATGCTTTGGAAAATGTAGCGTTTTAAAAACGAATAAATCATTTATAGTAGCCCTGTAGTTCTATCTCGGAAACCGTTCGGAATAGGACACATGTACATATACAGTTTTCTACTTAGAATGACCGATACTATGACCTTTCCTCCTGGGCATTATGTATACTACTGTATCCGTGAATAGTAAGGAAATAAAGGATTGGAAGGAAGGAGACCATGACAGATTTGAAGATTTGGAATTCGTCGGAGAGATGCAGGAATATCACGAAAAAAAAAATAATTCTAGTAGTCGGTATCATGGCCAAGATTCGAACCCGAACATTCCGAATACGAGTGTAGAGTGTTGTCGCTACACCAACCTGCTCTTTTTATACTCCAGAAAAGTGAGCAATGGTTTGAAATTTTGACGAGGCGTTACGAGTAGATGCCTGAAATTAATGTTGGATCGAAGCGACGAAAATCACCCAAAAAATCCTCCAGGATAACATTTTTGTGTTCTAACGAAGCTCAGCTACCTGCTCTAAACGCCAGCTTCCGAAAGTCTGGGCTAGATTCCAGAAGGACGGTCGTTGGCACGGAAGCTTACGGAAGGAGACTTTGTTCATTGCCAATGTCGAGGTCCAGCATTGAACTTGGAACTCCCAATATCGTCATCAGAGAAGGAATGAACTCAAGCCCCGTTATTCGAAAGGTAATAGATAGACGCGCGTATACAAGCACAGTGAGTGAATGTTACTCAGTTTCAGGCGGTTACGGATCCGAAAAAAAGTAATGGTTCTTTTCGAGGCCTTCTGTTGTGTCTCGTGTTGGAATTACCCCGCACGGCACGAGTGGGTTACTAAATGAAGTGGCCGGTCGCAGTCTGAGTGCTAGAACTTTGAGACCATCTCTTATTGACGCTAGACGTTAAGTATATATGCCGTCCATATACCGTATAGTATCATTCTCTGGTTACCTGAATAATTTATGTGTCTTTAACTAACTCACAGGGAAGACCAAGGCGTAGGTGGGTGGACAATATTAGAATGGATCTTAGAGAGATAGGATGGGATGGTACGGATTGGATACATCTGGCTCAGGATAGGGACCATTGGAGGGCTCTTGTGAACACGGTAATGAACCTTCGGTTTCCATAAAATGCTGGGAAATTCTTGAGTAGCTGCAGAATTGGCCGCTCCTCCAGAAGGGCTCAGCTCCATAAGTAAGTAAGTAAGTAAGTAAGTAAGTAAGTAAGTAAGTAAGTAAGTCTTTAACTAACTAATTAAGCACTACGCCATGAAGACGTATGGCGGAATTGATGCATTATTATTATTATTATTATTTTTTTTAATACAGTCCTTTGTTGGGCGTTGGTTGCTTTTTCAGTTTCTCGATCCTATCCACAGTCGGTAGGGCTCCTTGGGCGGGGGATCAGACCATCGCAAGACCTCTATCTGCACACAGGACAACATAAACACAGATATCCATGGCTCGAGTGGGATCGAACTCATGATCCAAATGTTCGAGCGAGAGAAGACAAATCATGCCTTAGGCGGCCCATACACCTACGAGTCCGGCTCGGAGCCAGGCTCGGATTAATTTCACCACACACGGACGAGTTTGGCTCATTGGGACTCGCGAGCCAGACTCGTACGTGTATGGGCCCCCTTAGACCGCGCGGTCACTGTGATCGGCGGAGTGGATGTATAGATCCATTTTTTTTGACCTCGGCACTAGTTGGAGGTGAGTGGTCAGCTTCACGCCCCGGCCGCTTTACTACAGCGGAAAGAGGACCCGGTACCCATTGCATAGGAGGCTGGGTGGGCCCCAGAGCCGGTCTGGACGACATATCTACATGTCTTTAGCAGCTAGTAATAAGCGCCATTCATTGAGTCGCAGTTTATGCGAAGGAAGTAGTTTTCCATTTCTCGATTAGGCTATAGGTTATTTATTGACATAGCAATTGTAGTGGTCGGAGTAGATTGGTGTTACTATTCTAGGCTTGTACGTATTTGGTTGAAATCTCAATAGATCACTGGTGACCCTGACAGGTGACACTGACAGTGGTATTTTCCAGTATTTCGAGGGATATGACTGTCTCTTACCTTCATATGCGCCACAGATCTGCTGTCCGTCCGTGGTCAGTCACTTTACCTCATTCGACACTACTGTACGAGACTCTGATCTGAAGACTTGCGAGTAATGCAGACAGGCCGAAGCGTTAAAGGCGCGGCAGCCTACATGGATCAGCGACTACTGCCTGAGGAAAAACATCCACTGCTTAAATACATAACGACTGTTCAGACTCACTAGTACACTGTAGGCAGTATGTTCCAAATTGACGCTATAGAACGATGTGCTCTGTCCCTCCCCCCTCCTCGTGCCCCATCCCTCACTCTGCAAGACTCACGATTGGAGTCGCGTACAGTACTCGAACCCGTGGATGGTCTGTGATGTTGAAGCTGCGCCGTTAAATAGCATACGAATTAATGGAGGTGCATATGTAGAGCCAGCCGATCACAGTGGCTGTGCGGTCTGAGGCATGATCAGTATTCGCCAGCTTGAACACTGGGATCGTGAGTTCGAATCCCGCTCAAGGCATAGATATTCGTGCGCACTTATTTTGTGTCATGATGTTCTGTGTGTATGTAGCGGCCTTGCGACTGGCTGAACCCCTGTCCAAGGGGCCCTACCGTCTGTAGGATTAAGAAACTGAAAAGCGGCCAAGTCCCGAGAAAGGGCTGTAGAGCCATAATACGAGTGTATTAAGGCCTCCAGATGTCGGGAAAGCTACAGTTAGTCATGAACAGCGACAAGGGTGTGTTATCCAGCTTGGGTGACCGCGGAATTGTTTGTAGGATGATTGGAAAGGTGATAATGTATTCTACAAAAGTTTAGTTAGAAAACCTGAAGGAAGAAGTCAGTTGGGAGACCTGGGTATGGGTGAAATCATATTAAAATGGATCTGAAAGGTGATATGATGTGAGGATGTGGACTGGATTTATCTGGTTCTGGATATGGCTCAGTGACGGGTTCTTGTGATCATAGTAATGAACTTTCGGGCTCTACAAAGGGCGAGGAATTTTTCTGACTAGTTAAAGGGACTGTCAGTTTCCTAATAAAGATTCTCTTCCATTGAATTAGATATCAGATGTTATGTACAGTTGAATGATATGAGGTGAGAATTTGAAAGGGCGAGAAAGGAAGCGTCATTCTAATTTAAGGAATTTTGTTGGCATTCATCAGGAATAGCTAAGGGAAAGCCACAAGAACGTTCGGTCAAGGCATTCGGATTTCGCCCGACTTTGATACAGGCAGCTTCAAGAGAATTGCAATTTAGACGCGTTATTTCAATGTCTTTACTAGGATACAAGTTGTGACTTCATAGCAGAAACCTCTGACTGGGACAATGATAGAGATGAGCATGATGAATTGCAATATTGAAAAACACACAAAACCAGCCTTGCTCTTCGGGGGGCGGAGACTTGAATGCGCGGATGAACGAGCTTCAGACCGAACCGATTGCTTGTTAACATCCGTGACTCCATCTGATAACTTCTTTCCTATTTAAAAGTTAAAATTCGCTCTACAGGGAGTTTTCCCCTTTGTAATAGCGCCCACCACATTCATTTCAAACGGAAGGAAATGTGTCTCTCTTGTTCTGATTACTGTGTTCTAAAAGTTACATTGAACATGCATAATTAGTCTAAGACATTCTTGGGCCTGCAGAGTTTTCATGAAGTGTATACATTCTCTAGATATTCCTCTTCCCTTTCTCCCCTCACATTCGTCGTGAATATGCAGGCTGAAGTGTGCGCCGAAACTTTGGTATAGCTTCAATATTCATTCATTCATTATTTAATGAGTCTATAGTCCTTTGTAATCTTTCTTACACAGTCGGTAGGACTCCTAGGACGTGTGATCAGCCCGTCGCAAGGCCGCTACCTACACACAGGACAACACAAACACAGAATAAACGCACAGACATCCGTGCCTTTAGTGGGATTCGAAACCATGATCCCAGCTTCCGAGCTAGCGAAGACAGCTCATGCCTTAAACCGTGCGGCTACTGTGATTGGCAGCTTCGGTATTAGAACTGATAAATCCCGAAAAACCTCAGATGGGCCGCGAATATGTAAGGGCAAGAATATGTAAACATACAGATATAGATTTAATATTATGTGTAGCATATGTCTTGGAGTGTGCATCATTTTGAGAAAGTTACTAGATTGTATTGTCACGTGCTAGAATGTGACTAGAGATGAGGTTTGGATTGATAATAGGATTTATTGAACTCTTAAATATCTCGTGACTACACTTTCGAGATCACTATCACGCACTTCACTGCGCTGCTTGGTAGCGGCTTCCAACGGCGGAAGTTCCTCTTCGTCTGTGTTCTCGAACTGTCACCGGCTTTAGGTACCAGCTTCTTACTTCTCACAAGTCAAAGTCAAAATCTAAGTTACCTTAAGATTGGCGCTTTTAACCGCCAGTCCGTTTTGGCGTCAAGCCCCTTGAGAATCATGGCCAGAGACATGTCTTTTCTCCAACTGAACCCTCGCGGTCGTAGTCCTTATATAACACCCTCTCTGACTATATAACAACTGCAACTCTCAACTGATTGTAGCCTCGGCACAGACCGCATAGAAAACACCGCTTCTAAAAGTTTTTCATTGTAGCATTGCTTAGCGATGGCTCTGGTATTGTTGCGTGCTTACGAAGCTGTTGCCTAGGAACTGCCGTGTTTACAAAGGTGTTCCCTAGCAACGGCTGTCTCTGTTGGCTTCACATTTCTTGCTTTGAGCAAATATGCCACAGTAGTTTCAACGTGGGAACCAAAATCGCTGTAGCTGAGATCTCATTGAAGTTGCAGGACTTTTCTTCTTTACGGTTGTGTACTCAGGTATGATGAACCGTGAAAGATGTTCTATTTATCAGCGGTGTATGCTGTTAAAATGGATGGACTTAGTTTGACGTATAAGGAAAACCAATAAGAACATTAGTCAATAGACTGTATCTGCTGTCGGGATTCGAACTGCAATAGCGACTGTACTCCTGAGCTATCCAGCTGTTCTGAATTTACATTACAGACACTATGGGATAAGGGAAATTTTCCGTTGCTTATCCACTGTTAGTTATGACCCTAGAGCTAATATTGTAGCATGTAAACCCGTTGCTAAGTAACGAGTCTGTAAACAACGGCCGTTGCTAGTTAGTGGCCGCAACAGATTCCTAATAGGCACCAGTGGATAAGTGAGAAGCGGTGTTCTCTACATGGCCTATGCGACAGCTACGTGACGCAACAATAGAGGAACTGTTGGGAGAGGTGTTTTCTATGCAGTCCGTGCTGAGGTGTTATAAACAGGCAAAGTCTAGAGTTTAGTTAGTTGTGAGGCAGTCGATGGCTAGTAAGGACGTGAACACACGCTGAGGAAGCTGCGACGTTAGAAGCCGTTATCAGGCGACAGCCGGAAGGTGCTACAGACTGAGGAGACTTAGTGCTTGCTGTAATGAGTCTTAGAATGTGTGAATTAGCGATAGCGCTATAGTAACTTGTAGTTACGATCTGTAAGTGTTCAATAAATCCAATTACCAGTCCAAACCCCGCCTGTAGTCACTCTATCACGTGACAGTATTATCTTCTGTCCCAGCCTCCTGGCTGCATTTGGTTCATGGCATCATTCGCTTATCCTCGCTACTGTCCGATGTAATATTTCATCCCACTTTAAACTGACCCATCATCATTATCATACCAAAATATTTCTTACGGTCGTCATATTTTACAGTTTATTGAAATAATATGTTAAACGTTGCATAATTGCACCATTTTATCAGTACACAAAACTTCAAGGCTCCTCGTTAATGGCTCCCAGGACTTTTTATTGAATGACATTCGATAACATGTGTTTTCGGCAAGTCGGCAGTCGGTTTAACGTGAATGACATGCGAGTTTTTGGGTCACGAACTACCTAACTAACTCCATGGGAGCTGAGTTCTTTTTGAGAAGCCTCCAGTCGCTCAGCCACTCAAGAATTTCCCAGCATTCTATGGAACCCGAAGGTTCATTACCATGTTCACAAGAGTCCTCCACTGGTCCCTATCCTGAGCTAGATCAATGCAGTCAATATCTCCCCATCCTATCTTTCTAAGATTCATTTTAATATTATCCTACCTACGTCTATCTCTTCCTAGCGATCTATTTCCTTCTGGCTTTCCCACCAAAATCCTATATGCATTTCTCTTCTCCCCTATAAATGCCCTGCCTATCTTATCCTCCTTGACTTTATCATTCCATTATGTCAGGATAGAACTGAATACAATAAATTTCTTCTACACGAAAAAGGAAGTAAGCGCAATAGTGACTAACTTTATTGTTTCATACTCGAAAAAAATGGCGGACTCCAATCTCGGCCCTGAGGGGTCCATCCTGGTCGAGTTCTAGCTGTCCTCAATACTTCCAGACAAGGACAATGCCTCAGTATAGTCAGCGCTTGCTTCCCACTAATCGTAACAATCATTTAGTACCATTAGAACCTGTACAGATAAGGAAATGTCGTTTAACACACTAACGGAATGATACGAAACGTCTAGTTACTTAATGCTGTTTGCGAGCGGCCTTCCATAGAGCTTGAGAGTTAAGTATCTAAGCTTGCAGACCTTCAAATCCCCAATGCACTCTTAACCTTCCCGGATCTGTACTGTAAAGTGGATCCGGCTTGGCTCCTTCCTTACTTTCTTTGCCATAAAAATAGTCATCGTCTTGTTTCTTGAAGGGCTTTGCCAGTTGGTCATGTAAGGCTCTGTTCAGTTGTCACCAGGACGCGGAAGTTTTGAGTTGGTGATCTGCAGAATGATGGTCGGCCGTATATAAGGATCCTCGGTTTAGTGCGCTATTCGATGTGGTCTCTTGGTCGAAGCCTTGTGGATTGTAACATATGTCAGTTCGAGCGTTAAATTGTCTGTGGGATTCCAAACAAAATTATTATAAAATCTCTGTTGAAGAATTTATAGACAGCGTCGTAAGATATATACACAAATGCAAATTATTTCAATTATGAAATATTACTCCAATGTCGGGACTTGAAAGTGAGTATGGTTCTGTATTTATGATATATCCTTTTAAACATTTGTGGCAATATTTCTAGACCTTTAGTACAGAATTGTAACGTTGATTAAAGTAACTTGCATGCAGTTTTAGAGACGACTGGAAGTTAAGTGGTATTTTCAACAAGCGAAATCGTGTCTCGCATCTTATTTCTTCAGAGGTAGAGCATTGCTTCTTGTTCACCGCCGCTGTTACGGGACATTTATAATAATTATGTTACGTCATGTGGGCGTACTGTTTTTACAGATCAAGTTTACTTCGAAACTAGGCCGACCCAGCAGCTGTTTCTCAACGGTTGTGTGTGACATGGGATACCGTTCTGTTAATCTCAAGAAGTGGGGTATTTTAAAATAAAATTGTATTTGTTTTCAGCGATGTCCCTTTAGTTCGATGTGCTTCACGATTATATTCAGACACTGCTCTGATTAACTGATTTTCTAGAGTTATAGGTTGTTTCAGAGATTCCAGATTCATATATTCAGGACTTGATGTCTAACTTTGGGATTCTGTTCTTAGATGTCAATTCATAGTTCAGTGCCTTTTCTAAAGTAGGCTTATGCGATCTCCTTCCTGTCTATCTCCCTGCCCACATCAAATTTTGAATGCCTGAACCGATCTTTATGAAACTTGATATGTATATCGTAACAACTGAGTTCATCTCAAAGGCGCACTTCATAAATCCCTCCTATCAGTCTGTGTTTCTGTATGCGTATTCTCTCGTTGCTAGGAAACGGCTTAAAACATTACCGCTGCAACGAATACATGCAGCAAGAGAAGAATTTTTTGTCATTTTTTTTTCTATGCGCTCCGTCTCGTATCAAGTGAAAGTAGGCGATTAATTCTTCTTATGACTTCTTGTTTAATAAAATAATATTGATTTTCAACTGCTTCATTATCGTTTTCTGGCGTTATGGTAAATATTGACACTCTTTTATACTTATACTAATGACGGACCTAAATGGACGAATGAAAGAACAATGAAAAATGAATTGGTGTGAGTAGCGAGAGAATCCATGGAAAACAAATTTCAATTCAACTGCAGCAACCGCCAGCTTTGCCTGGACCAAGTTAGAGATGGACGGGGTTTGGAAATGTGGTTCAAGATTATTTCTTTATATCCTTAATCAATAAATTACGCGTACAACTTTGTGTTAAAAACCGCAGTCGTTTTACGTATGGTAGTCATTTTCCTTAAATACGCCCCTTGAACGAAATTACCGTATTTACGCATGTATAGGCCGCACATTTTTTGCCAAAAATTCAAGAGGAAAACTGGGGTGCGGCTTATATTCGAAATCACACTTCATTTAAAAAAAATTATATTCCGAATATTTCGGAATAATTTCTACTCCTGAAATAATATTCCAAGAAAATTATTTTTTCTATAATTTCTGTCTGAAAATTGTGCTGCGGCCTATACACGCACGCGGCCTATACATGCGTAAATACGGTACATGCATGTATTTTTTATTGCTAGTGGGGTGGGACTAAGTACTAAGGACTAATTACTCGGAGAAAACCTGCCCCAGCGCCACTTTCTCCACCACAAATCCCACTTGACCAGACCCGGGCTCGAACCCGGGCCGCCGCGGTGAGAAGCCAGCGACTAACCGCTTGAGCTATGGCGCGGCCCTACATTCATGTAAGTGTTATAACCTACTGCGATTTATTAAGCATTAACATTTAAGATATTTCGGAAATGTAGTGACAAATAAAATCAAATTAATGATGAAAGTGAGAATAAATTCAATTTCGGTATTGCTTGTTACCGTTCAGTGTAGAATCGTCTCCCTTACATAAATATTTAAAGATTAAAACATGAAACTATATTTTTTGTTGTTTACACGGGCGTGAAGCATGGTATTATAGCCCTAAGGGAGGAACCTAGCCTAACGCTAAAAACAAAGCTCTAAGGAAAACATTTGGTCCTAAGAGCGAGAAAGTAACAGGAAGATAGAGAAATTACGTAATGAAAAGCATTGTGACATGTACTCTCCACAAAAATAAGTAAGCCGATCGAGGTGGCCGCGCGATCTAAGGCATGAGCTGTCTTCTCTCGCTCGAACACTGGGATCGTGGGTTCGAATTCTACTCAAGACATGGATGTCTGTATTGTACTGTGTGTAGGTAGCGGCCCTGCGAGGGGCTGATCACCCGTCCGAGGAGTCCTACCGTCTGTGTATAAGATCCATAATTCCAGATTAATTCTGATAGGAAACTGGCCACAGGGCCTGATGCGAAAAGTAGAGGAAGAAAACAACAAGTTATGGTTAAAATGATGAGCTCCAGGATGATGAGGTGGGTTGGCAAATAGCATTCAGGGGGAGATGAGAAGAGGACCCAAAATTATGTAGGATTTGAGGTGGTTATGAAGACTTCTATCTTCTGGAATATAGCACCTTGCTATCTGCTTCACGCTGGCTTCTTGCTTGTCTTATTCTTCGACCCTACGAAATGTTCCTCCGAAACGTCCCTCGACTTTCAGCGGACTGCACAGAGTTATATCCCGGAAGACATAAATCTTCACGCAACATTTTGATTGGAAAGTATGAAGAGACCACTTTTGATGTGTAATGTAGATGGGAGTATAATATTAAAAAGCATCTTAGAGAACAACGCTGTGAAGAGATGTAATGGCTTCAGCTGGCTCGGTAGAAATTTCAGTGATGGGGTGCTGGAAGACGGTTATGAACGTTCGGATTCTATAAAAGACAGACAATTTAATGAGTAGCTGTCAGTTTCTCAAGAAAGGCTCTGCTCTCTGAATTATGTAGCAGATTATTTGACTGACAGCATTTCGGTTTTTGGTGACAGGACACGGGTCTGAATATGCCTGATACGATCGCGTCAATGAGAAATGGATGTCTGACATAGTGAATGAAACCAACCACCGTGACGGGGTTTGCAGGCAATGCATTTCTTGGAATGTGAAATTGTGGGATGATGCCACGTTGACCATGTGTATCGTGTACCGTGGGGTGTCGTTATCACCAGAGCGATTCGTAGATAGTGCAAGAGCATCATAAAGTTGTAATGAGTTGTTTTAACAATATTCTGTGGAAAAAAGTAGTTGAAATAACTGACGGGACGTCGTTCAAGACGTATTCATTCAACAAATCTCTATTTATTTTTAGTGCACATTTTAATTGGGCGATTTTTCGTTAGCTCTGGTGGTAAAAGTTCAGAGTGTACTTCACAGATGGCACTGTAATACAATACTTGATCACTGTCCCGTCTGCATTCACGGATGCATTCCGGGTTTGCATATATTTGTAGGGATTATGTAGACATCAATGGAACTTCTGAAATTGTATTTACAATAACTTCATGCTTATTTAACCATCTTATTAATCTCATACTTGGTAGAATATTTAAGGATAATGCCGTGTGAAGACGGTGTAACAGCCTTTGAACACTTTAATTGGAACTATAACTATTTTTCAGACATTCAAAATAATAGACATTGTCGTTGTATGGTTTAGTTATTTTGTAAAAGATATTTGTTCGGTTACATTCTTGCTTCATCTTCTTGTCGGGCGAATAAAATATTTAACAATAAATTTATACGCAGAGAGCGGTTGGTATTTGACATAAGAAAATACATAGCAGATATACGATTTTACGAAATCATCGACACGGCCATTGTCACCTTCACATTGACCTCTAAATCCTTGCGACGCAAAATGTCGGCTAACTTGAAGTTCGTACAATCGAATCAAATATGGCGGGAGCACATCTTTCCAGTAGCAGTATGTAGAGAGCAAGATTTTAACAGAAATTTAATTATCAGTGACCTTATCACAGAAATACAACCAATGTCACGCTTCAGAATTAACATTAAGTGTTTTTGAAACTGTAGGCGTAATTTTTTCTTCAATGTCATTCCAGATTTTCATTAATTCTTGTACTTTTTACACATTTTTACGATAAGAGCGTGGATATTTACGTAATGCAACCTAGTAGCATTCCTGTAATGACATTGTTTTCAAATTTTCATGAAGTGTGTTTGAAGAATTATCATATTAAATCAAAAGTAATAAAAATAGTTAGTTTCTCTTATTTACGTTATCAGTTTTTTTAATTTACTAAAAGTATTTCGGCAGGCATATGTAAATATCATATTTAAAGGCATGCCTAACTTTACTTGCTTTTATTCATATTCATATATGATATTGGAGTTTTAATACCGTCACACTACAGCGATTTGATTATTGTATACTAAGACAATTGAGATCAAATCAATCTTATAAGTCACACTAAATGTTCCGATCTTTACTTCATGTAGCCTTTCAGATAAATGCGTGTGTAGAATTGTAATATTCAATAATATTATTAATATGGCTAATTCTATAAGATATTTATTTTGACAACATGATTTTGGCTACTTGTTTGCCTGAAAACTGCCTTCAGAAATCCGTAGAGTTGATTTAGGATTTTGGCAGAGTTGTACAGTCATTAACTTAACCTAAAATATCAGCCGCATGGGTGGGGGAACATTTCCACTTTCATACCTGTTGCAAAATTTTATGAATATGAGAATATTAATTCGGAAGTATGGCAGCCACACTGACAAGAATATGAAAATAATTTGTGGAGAATTTTAGAATTATTGCTTATTGAATATTGTTTAATTTTATATTTAAATAATTGTATTTTAATTTATCTTGATTCAGATTCAGGTATGCAGTGGAAATCGACATATGCATTTGTATTTTTTATTACTGTTCTGTCTTTTGAGCATAGAAAGACTTCGAAACGTTAACGTTATGTCTTTAATGACATAAATTTATGTAGGCCTAATAATAAACACCTGTTTCTTTATCATTAATCGTGATAAGTGTTTGCAATAATAATTCAGATAAGATCGTACCATCATAAAGTCTTTAAAATGGTTGGATTAAACGTAATTCATTGACGGTACAGAAAAACACTTCAAAGTCTTGAATTTGACGGGGCTAACCGGGACTCGCAATTTATTTTAAATCTAGAAGCTCTAATTTTATGTGTCCAAAAGCTGTATTTTTTGGAGGAAGTTGCAGTATTTATGTCCTAGTATTGAAATGCTTTACATTTTATATACATCTGAAATATTTTTAAATTAGTTCAATAGTCTCACCAAGAAACTTTAGAAAATTCGAGAAACTCAGTTGAAATGTAAACTTGTATTTTTGATTAAGTTTTGTGAGGCAATAGCTCCTATGCTTATGTATGGAAGTGAAGACATGGCTCTGAATAGATGTGAAACCAGAAAGATTTAAACAGCAGAGATATCTCTGTATACGCACTTGCAGACAATGCACGCAATATAAGAGTGCGGGTAATGCATTGCAAATATACTCTAGTGGAAAGAATGATACACTACAAAACAAGTGGCATAATGACGTCTTAAGAATGTACTCTTCAAGACATAACCAAAAAGTTAAGAATTTATTATTATTATTATTGTTATTATTTCTTTTAACTGCAAATGGGTGGCAGTTGTACTACAATAAGACACAACACACACATACGTAACACACTTACTTACTCATGGAGCTGAGCCCTTCTGGAGGAGCCGCCAATTCTGCAGCTACTCAAGAATTTCCCAGCATTTTATGGAACCCGAAGGTTCATTACCGTGTTCACAAGAGCCATCCACTGGTACCTATCCTGAGCCAGATCTGTCCAGTACATACCATCCCATCATATCTCTCTAAGATCCATTCTAATATTGTCCACCCACCTATATTAGAATGGATACACAACACACATCATACAAAATAACACAGCTCACTCAAACAAAACACAGCACACAGAACTACACAAACAATAAAGGACGCAGTACGCACAATGCATACAATGAAAATGCAACTACAATTATATAAATTAATATTATTAAAGAAATAGGCATACTATACAGTAAACAGTAACAGCACTGAAACACGTAATGCCATGAACTGATGCACTTGCATTTCACCATGGCCTTCACTTCATTTCACTTCACTACACTTACGCACCCTTCACATCCTCACCACAATTCACTTCACTTCACTGCATTTTTAAATGATTTCCCAAACACCTTCACTTCGCCTTGTTTATCACTTTTCTAACACTTTTCCTGAAATTGCTGACCAGACGTAAGAAGAAACGTTGGACGACTGAGATGGTAATGGGAGGTTAGCCTTTGGGAGGGAACATGCTAATAAAAGTCTGCCTTGAAGTAGATGATGATGACCTGTGATATTTTCTTGTAAGTTAAGTGAACATGATGAATTCACTTTTCGTTAACATGCTTTCATTTTTTCCTGCCATGTTAACTTTATTCATAACGACGATAATTATATGTATACTGTACTAAATTTTGTTAATTCTTGTTACATGAAGTCGACATGACGAGTCGTAGGAATTCCTTCTGGAATTTGAAGTTTGTAGCTTACGGTACTTCCGGATTACTTTAAACAAACTGAATAGCTTTCATTTTTAGAATAAGATAAAAATAACGACTTCTTAACTAGCGGCATAGCTATCCCCGTAACAGGCCGTGGAGGCCCATAGGGTTGTGAGACGTCGAGGCTGTCATATTTTCTGTAGACAGTCGGCTCACAGATGAAGGTGAGATGGTCAGCCTTACGCGCCGCCCGCCCTTCACCCTCAGGAAGATTCCTGGTACTCATTTCTGTTAGAGGCTGAGTCGACCCCGGGCCATAGCGCGGCTGGAAGGATTAGGTAAATTGAAAAATCCAGTGACCTCATCAGGAATCGAACCCGCTACTTTCTGGCTTTTAGCATAGTGCCTCAACCAATTATGCTACCGCGTGACAGTTTTAACCAGGGGTAGGGCACCAAATTGACGTAAACTAATTTGAAAATCCCTAATTTGTAGTCCTTGAGAACCTAATCGTCCCTCAGTGTTCAAATTCCTCGCCTTTTATGGAACCCGAGGGTTCAACTCCTTATTCGAATTTAATCACCCTAAAGAACACGACTTTCTGCGTTATAACAGCGCATAGTCTAGAGAGAAACATTTCGGAGAAACATATCGCTTTCATCTTCAGGGTCGAATAGTAAGACAAGCAAGAAAGCAGCAGAAACAGCCGAGCTGACTGCTCTAGTAATATCTAGTGGCACAAATCTGGATATAATTCCTTATGGCTGTATAATTCTTACATCCGTGCGTTACTGCCTCCACCTTGCGACCAAGTATTCTCTTCAGCATCCTGTTCTCACTATGATACTCCCTTAGGGTGACATACCAAGTTCCAACCCTCATAAAACAACAGAAGTATTGTGACGTATAGGGCCGGTGCTAAGCAGTGACTCGGTAAACAGTGGTCTTTGCTAGGGAACATCCACAACATACGCCTACGCGACAATAGAAGGAATCTGTTGCTATGCAACGAATTAGTAAACACGCCTAAAACAGTATGGGACATTAGAAGACGGTGTTTTCCGTGGGGTCCGCTCCGATGCTATATAACGAGAAATTCCAATGGAGCAGTTAGTTGTTGTCAAGAATTGGGCCGAGTTCCGGAAATGGCAAGAAAGGAATTTGACTGTGGCAAGAAGACTTCATGTGTGATTTGAAGTTATAGTGGGACTGTGACAGGTCCCTTGCCAGAACACGGCTTGTGAAGACTGAGAACCTTAGTGTGTATGTAACGGTGAATTGTAAAGTGTGTAGATCAGCATAGCCCTGTATTGCCTGTAGTTCCGAGTTCAGTGTATAAGGTGTCAATAAATCAAATCATCTAATCCGAAACCCGTCTTATGGGTCACGCACAAAACTCCCTACACGTGACAATGTTTATACTTTTATGTATTTATATAATTTTTTTTTATTTTTAGTGGGGTGGGACTAAGTCCCTTGTACTGCGGCCACTTCTGGCCTATTGTACGAGCCCCAGATGATAGGTGAGGGTGATTGTGGAGCAATTGGTGGAATGAAGATTGGCTGGAGAAACCGAAGTACTCGGAGAAAACCTGCCACTTTGTCCACCAGAAATCCCACTTGACCAGACCCAGGATCGAACCCGGGCCGCTGCGGTGGGAAGCCAGCGACCAACCGCTTGACCTATGGTGCGGCCTCTTATGTACTTAATCTTTACTTCTTTAGATTTAAACCAGGGGGATAGAAAAAGGAATTTCATTTGAGGTAGTGAATTTAAGGCAAGGGTTCTGCCATTATAATTGGACACAGCCAACTGTAAAAAGAAGTAAAGAAGCTAATACTTATGTGTTTCAGTATCCGGAAACCGTAGGGAAATACAGCCTGGACACCTTGAACTATGCATTGAACAGGCCAGAATTTGTATGTACGAAAACAAGTGTGCTTCTAGAACCTCTCACACAAGTAGAGGAATGGCTCTTACCTTTCCATTCACAGCACTTCCAAGGAAGAAAGAAATCCTGCAAAGCGAATTTATCAAAACGATTCTTATTCATCGATAAGGTTGTGTCTTCTGGCTGGGAGAACAAAAGAACTGGTTTACAGTGAGGGGTGACAGATGAAGTGGCGTCATCGTCACCAGGGGGACAGTATCCGTCACATCGTGGGGGGTAGACGTCAAGATGAATTTGTTGCCCCCTCCTCTCTCTGTCTCTTTGTCTTTTACCCCGCCTCACAAATTGTTATTCATGGGTATCGAATAAAAATCCGTGTTTTGTCTACAAAGGTGTACCTCACTAGAACACACAGGATTATATGTAGTCTTCTTCCGTTGGCTACTTAGTATTTGATAGAGCAGTGCAAAAATGTCGACTATTGTTTCTAGTTCATAGATACAGATCCGCTCTCTGAAAATACTATTTTCTACTAGTATATATAGAAAGGCTTGTCCTGGCCGGTTCTGGGGTCGTCCAAGCCTCCTATCGAATGAGTACCGGGGCTCTTTCCCTCGTGGTAAAGCGGCAGGGGCGTGAAGCAAAACAGTCTCTTTTTCAAAGTCTAAATAAAATGTGCCATGCTTACGACAAGGATAGCGTAGTCGGTTTAACTACTGGCTACGGGCTGGACGACAGAAGGGTCGGAGTTCTAGTCCCGGTAGGGTCAAGAATTTTCTCTTTTCCATGTCATTCAGACCTTATCTAGGGCCCCACCCAGCCTCCTATCGAATGAATACCGGGGGCTCTTTCCCTGAGGGTAAAACTGCATGGGCTTGAAGCTGACTGTTCACCTCCAGCTAGTGCCGAGGTCAAGAAAATGGATCTATACATCCAGTGCCCCATACGTCTTTATAGCGTAGTGCTTAATTAGTTACACAACAGTGTGGGCCTATTGTATCAGACACGAGCATGTAATATAGGTGATAGGCGCATGCATTTCTCTGAAGGGCACTTTGCACGATAGAAGAAAAACTTTTGTATACAAAAAATGTGTGAGAGTAGATAAAGATGTTAATAGTTCATTTTTTCGTACTGCTAAGGGTGAAATATAGCGCTAAAATCAGCTTCACGCTCCAGCCGCTATGCCCCAGTACCCATTGGATATGAGTCTGGGTGGGTCCCATAGCCGGTCTGGATGACATGGGGAAAATTCTCACCCCTTCCGGGACTTAAATTCGATCGCTCGGTCGTCCAGTCCGTAGCCAGTCGCTATACCGACTGCGCTATCCCGGCTCCTCACGTCCAGCCCGTAGCCAGTCGCTATACCGACTGCGCTATCCCGGCTCCTCACGTCCAGCCCGTAGCCAGTCGCTATACCGGCTGCGCTATCCCGGCTCCTCATGTCCAGCCCGTAGCCAGTCGCTATACCGGCTGCGCTATCCCGGCCCTTTCATGCAATAGAAGGAACCTATTAACTTCGCAGTGCTAACCTATCCGTTTATATGCATTTAAAGCATGTTATTCAGTGAGACTACTAGGAAGACCTAGATGTAAGTGGGAAGATAAAATTAAGATGGAGTGGTATGGACTGGATTCGTCTGGCCCAGGATAGGAAGCCTTTTATGAACACCATAACGGGCCTACGGGTTCCATAAAAGATGCGACTGGAGACTTCTGAAGAAGGACTTACATCCATGGAATTTGTTACTTAGTTAGGTAGTTAGATTTTATTTAGTGATTTTTTATTTTCTTAAATTTCGTGCGGAGATTTTTTATAAAATTGTTATCAGAAGTGGATACTCAGTAGTCCTGTTTTATTTGTATTAAATTATCCTTTTCGTATGTACCTCTGGATGTTAATTGAATAAAAGTGTTGTAAACCAGGGATGTAGGACTTTCATTACCTGGGAGAACGCCTCACAGTGGACGCTGACTGTACTGTAGGGTCGGTAACGTAAACTAGCATTTAACGAGCGAACATAGGTCGATTACTGTTGGCAGTCATTCTCATATTCTCATCAAAGTCACTCTTTTGTATTTCTTTGGTTCGGACCCCTTTACGAGCAAGTAAAGTGTGCCACAATCAAGACTCCAGAAATACAATTAAATTTGAATCTACGAACCACTTAAGGAAATTAACTCGCTAATTGCTTGTCTTCTTTTAAAAGAAGCTATCGAAGGAAAGATAGATGGGCGGATAGAAGTGACAAGAAGACGAGGAAGAAGACGTAAGAAGATGCTGGATGACCTTGGGGACAGAAGAGGATACTGTCATTTGAAGGAGAAAGCTCTAGATCGCATTAAGTGGAGGAATTGTTTTGGAAGAGACTGTGGACCTGTCGTCTTGACAGATTACTGATGATGATGATGATGATGAATTGCTTGTCAGAAGACCTAGGCTTCATGCAGGGTTTTATACTCACTTCAGAGCTCCGTTTTCTTGCCCGTAACATGTCCGTGTCTGTATTTCTGAAGCCCTGGAACTAATACGTTACTAAGATGCCAAGATGCTGCTCCGTCAACGTTTTCAAATTTAAGCTCATCAGTTTTCTCCTTAGTATTTTTAACAATATTTTAACTTTTGCAGATTGTTCGGACAGTAAAAAGTAAAGTTGGCCGCGCCATAGCTCAAGCGATTAGTCTCTGGCTTTCCACCGCCGCGGCCCGGGCGTGGTCAAGTGGGATTTGTGGTGGACAAAGTGGCGATGGGGCAGATTTTCTCCGAGTACTTCGGTTTCCCCTGCCAATCTTCATTCCATCAATTGCTCCATAATCACCCTCACCTATCATCTGGGGCTGGTACAATAGGCCAGAAGTGGCCGCAGTACAAGGGACTTAGACCCACCCCACTAGCAATAAAAAAGTAAAGTTTTCCCCATGTTTAACCAATTAAGCACTACGTCATGAAGGCATATTGGGGAGCGGATGTATGGATCCGCATTTTCTTGACCTCGGCACTAGTTGGGGATGAGTGGTCAGCTTCACGCTCCCGCCGCTTTACCCTTGGGGAAAGAGCCCCCGGTACCCATTGGATACGAGATTGGGTGGACCCCAGAGCTAGTCTGAACGGCTTGGAGAAGAAAAAATTCTTGCCCCCACCGGGACTGGAACTCTGTCCCCTCGGTCGTTCAGCCCGTAGCAAGTCGCCATACTGGCTACGCTATCCCGGCTTGTACATTGTTCGGGCGCGGTACGTGACGATATAGCGACATTCTACTGCCGTGTTTTAAATCCAAAGATGATATGGGGTCATTTGCAATGAAAACATATATGATCTGTTATGAGCCATTTACATTGTCTTGGCAGGTAGTTGTATCACGATGGTGCATTACGTTTTGATTTGGAAATTAAGTTGCTTTTGTGTTTAATGGTTGATGCGTGATGATTTTTGCATACCGTCCGACACTTGACTCGAATATTGAAAATAATTATACCTTTCTTAATAGAATTCATCCCGAGAATAAGTAGCAGACACTGAAATCTACCTCGCAAGTGCGGCTGAAGGGTTCTGTCCTGCGGTCACACTTAGAGTTTAATTTCATTGTCTTCTTGTCGCCGTAATTTTTATATAAACGGTTAATGTGATAAAGTAGGAGTCTTAAGACCTCGTCAGTGAACGGATGCTGCGTTTCTGTTTTAGTAAATTGGATGCTGCAATTATTATTATTTTTTTGAAAATTGTGAAGGGAATGTTTCTTCTGTTCATTTCATTTTATCGAACGTGGTACTGCAGCAGGAGATGCTAATATTTATTTAATAATAATATTTAGTGAGTGATTTCATGGCGTCACGTGGTAGCGTAGTTAGTTGAGGCACTATACTACAACCCGGAAGGTCGCGGATTTGAATCCCGATGAGGTGGATTTTTTAAACTGACCTATCCCTTCCAGCCGCACTCTGGCCCTAGTGTTGACTCAGTCTCTAACAGAAATAAGTACCAGGAATCTTCTTGAAATATTTTTGGGGTAAAGGGCGGCCGGCATGTAAGGCTGACAACCTTGCCGCCACCTATGAGCCGATTGTCTAGAAAATGTGGGAGCCTCGACGTCTCACAACCCCACGGGCCTTCACGGCATGTTATAGGGATAGATTTTTTTATGAGGGATTTCACAGTGTAAATGTTTTCTAGAACTGAGCCCGAAGATAGGCTGAGACCAATCACATCATGAGAGTTTATGAACAGGCAGTTAAGTAACATTTTGGGCCGCGCCATAGCTCAAGCGGTTGGTCGCTGGCTTCCCACCGCGGCGGGCCGGGTTCGATCCCGGGTCTGGTCAAGTGGGATTTGTGGTGGACAAAGTGGCGCTGGGGCAGGTTTTCTCCGAGCACTTCGGTTTCCCCTGCCAATCTTCATTCTACCAATTGTTCCACAATCACCCTCACCTATCATCTGGGGCCAGAAGTGGCCGCAGTACAACGGACTTAGTCCCACCCCGCTAGCAGTATAAAAAAAGTAACATTTTTGCATAGTTCATTATGGAGATGATATTTTATACTTCCACTTTACTTGATCTGCAGAATGATCTGATGTCCCAGTTTCAGACTTGTGGCCAAACGCATTTTAAAATATTAAACTTTCATCCAACATTTCGTTCTGTCACATTGCTAACTGTCGAGAAAAGTATATTTTTTTTGTGTTTAATAAATTTCTTACATATATCCGTCTTAAATTAAACTTATTATCTGGTCACCCTTCTTCCTCGCTACATGTTTCGGCCGAATACGGCCATCACCTATTGTCAGTCTTGCTAAAATTGTTGCATTCTATGTCAGAGTTATTATGTTTCGCGTTTGAACGCGATATTTCCTAATTAAGATAAAGTAAATTTTAATTAGAATTAATTAATTAACGCCTTAATGATTTCCCATTGTGATGGTCTTCCATTCGTTTAAAAGATATCTGCCTGAGAGTATTTCTCACTGTTGGACATTCGCGCTGCATTGCTTTTGCGCGTTATTTGTGGTGCAGTTCGTAAGGATGTTGATGTAGTGTTATTATCAGTTTTGTAATGTATACACCATTGGCTTGTAGGTTTTCTCCTGGTATTGGACTAGTTATGTTGTTAAGTGGTTTCTAAGTATAGATAAATGAATGGAAGACGATCACAATGAAAAAAAAAACATTAAGATATTTTTTAATTAATTAATTGTAATTATGAAATACCGTGTTCACACGCGAAACATAATTTTGACATACAGTGGAACAATTTTAGCAAGCTTATCGGCGAACTTGTACTCTTCGCCAAAGATATTTAGAATGATCAATTCAAGGATGTAAGATGGACAGGGCTTGTAACACGAATGGGGGCGAAGAGGAAAGCATGTAATAAATTGGTGGGAAAGCCAGAATGAAAGAGGCCAATGGATGTTAAAGAGATAGGATGGGGTGGTAAGGACTGGATCTCTCTGGCTGAGGATAGGGTTGTGGAGGGCTCTTGTGAATGCGGTAATGAATCTTGAGCTCAGTAAAATGGTTGGAAATTCTTGAGCAGCTGCACAATTGGCGACCTCTCAATAAGGGCTGAGCTGCATGAAGTTAGTTAGGCAACACCTGACGATGGCCGTATGCGGCCGAAACATGTAGTGAGGAAGAAGGTTAACTAGATAATAAGTTGCATTTAAGACGGAAATGTGTGTGTAAGAAAGCTGCATTAATTTAACAGGGCGGTTAAATGCAATACCGTATTTAGTAAATTTACTTTAATGCCATGTTATTTTATTACGCTGTAAGTTTTTAATTCACAACAAGTTCAGAATTTACATCATTTTAAAATCTCAGAAACAATTATTGGCTGCTGTTGTTTCAGACTTCTTAAATTCGAGTCTTTCAGTACATTACACTGACCATAACCCTGTTCTGAAGTAGACATTATTGGTTGACTAAACTGAAGGGGATCGTGATGACCTCTGAAACATTTCCTTTGTAACATACTTGAACGAATTCACAAGGCACAAAAAGAAATCAATTCGCTTGTCCCATAGGAACAGAGCTAAGAGACTTCACGTTCTTGCACGATGCACAACGTTTTGTTTTGTTTGTTTCAAAGCGTTCAATATAACAACTGACAATCATTCGGAAGTTCACCAAAATCCGTGTACCCAGTAACATGAATATGGCTGTTTTTCCCCGTGACACTAACATGACCACTAATTTACGCTGGAATCGAGCAAATCGTTTAGAAGTGTTTAAGGAAGGTCGACGACCTGAAGGCAAACGTATATGCCCTTATGAAAAGCTCTCTTTTCGTCACAGAATGAGGTACGTATTCAGAGGTGAGGATCTTATGCAGCTGAGTCAGAACCAACTCCATCGGTCAGAGAAGCTGACGGTCACTCATCTAGTCGGTAACTTTCTCACCGTTGTAGAACCTGAAAGTTCATTACCTTGTCCACAAGAGTCGGCCACTAGTCTTTGTTCTGAGCCAGAAGAATTCAATCCACATCGTCATTTTAAGATTCATTTTAATATTATGCTTGAATCTACTACTAGATCTTTTTCATTTAGGTCTACTGGTTCATATGTTTTAGTTCTGTGTATTTATTATTTCTTTCCGTTAATTTTACCCTCCTTGATTTGAACAATTTAATATTATTTTGTGAAAAGTGGAAATAATGAAATTGTTGATTATGGAATCATCTCTAGCCTTCTGTTGAATTCTTATGTCTTTGTTTATTTAACGGCAATTTTCCTACTGCAAATTCATGGTAGAGGGCTTTTCTAAATTCCGATTGAGGGCAATAACTTGTTGAGGTCCCAATGTCCCATTTTCAGGATTTTGGAACTCCAGAAGGAAAGAGATCACCAGGAAGACTCAGACATAGGTGGAAGGACAATATCAAAATGGATCTTAGAGGGTAGGTATGGACTGGATTCATCTGGCTCAGGATAGGAACCAGTATCGGGCTCTTGTGAACACGGTAATAAACCTCTGGGTTCTATAAACTGTTGGGAATTTCCTGAGTAGCTGAGCGACCGACGGCTTTCCAAGAGCGACACGGCTCCATGGAGTTAGTTAACGGAATGAATGGGAACTGTCACTATAACCGTCAAGTTAGATTATTACACGCGTTTGTTTTGTTTCTTTCAAATATCTTTATAATTGCAGTTGTGTAAATACTCGTAATATAATTTTTATATTGTAAAAATGTATTCCTTGCACGTCCCTTGAACTCTCCGTATCAGCTCCAGGATGTCTGTTCTTATGGAGCTTCTCACTAACAACGGCCAAATCCCCAGATCGCTGACTTACGCCAGTCGCAGTGCGGCAGGTATGTGCTCACCCATCTTCACTTCAGATAATATTTATGTCAGAATAACACCACTTGGAGCTTACTGTCTGCGACAGCGAAGAATATAATTAATATTAACTGTAGTGATTATCACAACAGGGTGCNAGTGCGGCAGGTCTAGGAAACCGAAATTAACGGCCGTGGAGATTCGTGGCGCGAGAGGTCCTGGGTTCAATTCCCGGCGTTGCCAGCTTTTATGAGAAGTAGTGGGTCTGGAACGGGGTGCACACAGCCTCGTTAGGATAATTGAGGAGCTATTTCAAGGAAATAGCGGCTCCGGTCTAGGAAACAGAAATTAACGGCCGTGGGGATTCGTTGCGCTGACCACGCGACACCCTCTATCCGCAAAAGTTGGCACTAACTTCGCCGACAAGCGGCTGTCGCTTGGTCGGTATAGTTCGCTTTCGGACTACAGGCCACGGAGTTTTTCTGCTTTGTCTATACGCCACTGGTATTACGATATCTGAGTTTTGTTCGCTTCAGTTCGGCTTATTTAAGACACTGCAGGGCTTCGTATGTAGTTACGAACCCTGGCATATTTGACTGAAAGTAGTCATATAATGTTTATACCGTATGGGTATTGTTATTTGCATTTTTTATTAAGCTTGTTTAATTTTAAGGCTTAGTATATTAAGGACCTAAATACATTTTCGGGCTTATCTTGTCAGTTATTCATCATAGAGAAAAAGTCTTACTTCAGATATATTAAAATCTATAAAATACGGATGTTATAATATACGAATAGAAATACATATACGTAGAGAGCAGACGGACTATATGTAAATGGAACGCAGTTCCCAGTGTCACCCTCAAGGATGAACATGCCAGGTCCTGTTAGCTTGACAGTTTCTCTGTTTCGGACCGTGTGTAATAAGGCTCTGTTGTGTGTGGCTATACCAGTCATGCCGCAGACGTTTTCTCCATTGTGTATTTTGATGTACTGTCATTAATAAAGCAACTCCTCTACACATTCCTCTTAGTTTACTGTCATCTGGTATGTATAACTTACAAAGGCTCTTTGTTATTATGTCAGTCTTCACATTACCTCTGACTGCAGCGTGCGAGAGTGTATCTGTCGTCTAAAATACGAATTGTTAGCACGTTTTCGAAAAGTAACTAGAACTGCATTTGTGCTTTTAAAAGTAATACAGATTGTGTCTCATTATATTTAGATTTATTTTGCGGGGGGATGTATGACAAGTTTTTACTCTCATATATATATAATTATTATCGATTATTTGAAAATTTTGCAATTTTAAATTTATGCACAAGCGGGCTGCGCCTTCACATTGATAGTGATGTTTTCCATGTTGGTTATTTTTGACGCTAGCAACAGCTACACTATATGGTGTCGAATGATAGAATTAGATTGTGACCATACGGCCGAAAGTCGGAATAGTGAAGTCACAATAGACGTTCATTGCTAGGCAACCACTCGGTAAACATATTCCCGCGGCAACGAATACTCAACCATCAATCGAGTAACTTCCCTTGCTATGCAACGGCGCTGTGAACACGCATTAACAGCAATAGAGAAGCTGTGTTTTCTGCGTGGTCCGTACAAAGTTTTTATATAGAAGAGTCCAGTTGAGAAGACTTAATCGAGTTTCCGGACGCCAGCCTGCCAGGATATGACGTTGGGAGCAGAGAATTGGAACTGAGTCGAGTCTTCGGAGTTGCCGCTTGCAGAATAATGGCAAGAAAGGAATTAGGCGGTGCAAAGAAGACTTCAAGTGTCATTTTAAGTTTCATTGAGACTGTTATAAATCCATTGCTAGGATATGACTAGTGAAGACTGAGAACCCTAATGTGTGTGCAACGGTATATAGATCAGCGGTAGCACCATAATTGCCTGTAGTCCCGAGTTGAATGTGTAAGGGTCAATAAATCCAATCATCCAATCCTAAACCCGTCTGTAAGCCACGCACACCCAATACATATGACAGTCAATTGGGAAGGATCTGGAAGGAAGCGGTTGTGACCTAATTGAGGTACAATCCAGGCATTTTCCTGGAGAGACTGAGGAAAGCCATGAAAAATAAGTCCTGATAGCGGGTGTCTCGGCCAGGATTCGAAAGGAACTCTTGCCAGATTCAAGTCTAGAGCGTTATTTCTCCGTCAACTCGCTCTGCGGTTAGGATGCTCTACGAATTAAACTCGTCTTGGCAAAAAGAATCAGTCTGAACAATTTACTGTGTCTGAAGGTAAAAATGAAGTATGCAACACGTAAATCAACTGTAAGCCAATGGATATTTTTCTGATATACCCCCAGAAGTACACTGTAATTTGTTACAGCATAATTTTGGGTGGAGGAATTTAACATTTGACCGCCAGAATGTTACGTGATGACCCTTGGTAGTCGGCTGTAGGCCCCAAAAGATTGTGATAAATGAGAGGCCTGTGTATAATTTTAAATAATCACACATCTCGATAGTGCGTATATAATTAACCTCAACTCTGAAGTTTTGATGATGTTGGAATTAAAGCTGCACTCTTCATATGAAATTGTAAAGACGGTTAAAGAAACTAGAAGGTAAAGCTAAAATTGTCCATATGCTTAACTAATTAAGCATTACACCATGGAGGTGTATGGGGGAGTGAATGTATAGAACCACATTTTCTTGACATCGGCACTAGTTGGAGGTTAGTAGTCATCTTCACGCACCGGCCGCTTTACCCCCGGGGAAAGAACCCGCGGTACCTATTGGATATGAGATTGGGTGGGCCTCAGAGCCGGTCTTGACTCCGTGCTTTTAGTCGGCAAGCGAACTATATCGACCGAGCGACCGCCGCTTTTCGCCGAAGTTAGTGCCAACTTTAGCGGATAGAGGGTGTCGCGTGGTCAGCGCAACGGATCCCCACGGCCGTTAATTTCGGTTTTCTAGACCGGAGCCACTCTTTCCTGGAAACAGCTTCTCAGTTATCTTCACGAGGCTGAGTGGACCTCGTTCCAGACCCACTATTTTTCAGAAAATCTGGTAGCGCCTGGAAACAAACCCGTGACCTCTGGATCTGTAGGCAGGAACTCTGACTACTAGACCAGAGAGGCGGTCTTGAGGATATTTAGAACATATTTTAATGCTTAAGAATACCTTTGTAGGTTTATGTAGCTTCTTTTACTTGTATGTTGATTATAGGCCGAATAGTGATGATTGAAAATTCTAGATTAAAATGCATATTGGTATACATATTGCATTGGGACAGGATGAAACGTAGGATAGGCTTATAGAGGTTTAAAACCAATTTAGACGAATGAAGAAATATTCTTATTTGGGATGAGTATTAAGTGTTCTGAATGATTATATCTGTGAAGAGTATGCCGTTGTTAGTGAATGTATTTTCACTACACAGAACTTCAAGTTTATTCTCTTCTTCCATCTTAAAATTTCTCAAGATCGCTGCGTTGGTACCGTGGATGCTAGATGGTTAAGATTACATTTGTGTTTAGTGGATCCTAAGGTGCGACACGTGTACCGGATTTCATTGAAGTCACTCGGTTAATGTATGAGTAATTAATCATCTGTCAGTTTGATATTGGATCTGTCCATACTGATGGTGAAGGCAGTCTTAGTGCTTTTAATATAGGCCATATTTAGGAGCCGGGATAGCGTAGTCTGTATAGCGACTGGCTATGGCCTGGGGTTCGGAGTTCCAAGTCCCGATAGGGTCAAGAATTTTCACTTCTCCAATCGTCCAGCCCGGATCTGGGGTCCACCCAACGTCTTATACAATTGGTACCGGGGGCTCTTTCCCGGGGGGTAAAGCGACCGGGGCGTGAAGCTGTCCAGTCACCTCCAACTAGTGCCGAGGTCAAGAAAATGTGGATCTATACATGCACTCCCCCACACGTCTTCATGGCGTAGTGCTTAATTAGTTAAGCTCAGGGACAACTTTACCTTACCTTACCCCATTAAGTTTACTGCAAGTTATACTTTCTGTAAGAACGTTCTCTCTTCTGTCTAAAATCATGTGTATTCAGTGCCAGTTGCATATTAAGGTAGGCACTCCGTTGTCAGTTTCATTGTTTGAGGTTGTCAAGACGACGGAAGTAGACACAAACAGTTTCTTCCTCGGAAATGTGGCTACCAACGTACCAGTCTACATGGCGTCATAAACCAGATGGTCACAGTTTATATTTCATGGTTACTTAATGCAGGAAGAAAACGAAATATATTATTTCGTTGTAATATGAACGCATATCAGCGTTGATATTACAACACAGTTACAGCTGTACTGTAGGTAGGGAGTGATACAGGCCAGCGGGACGAGTCCTGAATATTGTAATGGCGGGCTCCCGTCTGGTAGCCAACCATGAGTACATTTTATCGGGACCCCGCCCATGTATGCTGAAACATTGCTGCGGTTATAGCTTTCTTTTATAACTAGTAAGCAATTAGGACCCCTGGCGACTGTTCGTTATTCAATGTACCTTTTTTGCATTTTCTCCGGGCCGATCCAAAATGAAGGTGGAAGTTCGACGACTTTGTCGGGTTGCCACGCTGTTGCTCCTTATGTTAGGAGCAGCTTCTTATAGCAGTGTGTCTGAATAATATTTGTTTAGTTATTTTGTGACATTTTAACGAATAAAATTACGTCTAGCAGTTTGCTTTACAGTCGGACATTTTTTTAAATGTCTCCAGTTTTACTTTAACTAACTGACTGACTTACTAACTAACGAAATAACTGACTGACTGACTGACTAATGCCGTATTATAGCTCATGCTGTTAGTCACTGGCTTCCCTACTGCGGCGGTCCGGGTTCTGTCTCACGTCAAGTCATGTGGGATTTGTGGTGGACAAAGTGGCGCCGGGACAGGTTTTCTCCTAGTACTTCGGTTTCCCCTGCCAATTTCGATTCCACCTACAGCTCCACACTCATCATCTATTATCCGGGGCTGGTCAGTAAGCCAATTAGTGGCCGACGTACCAAGTGGACTCAACTCTCACCCCACCTCGAGAAAACTAAGTCCTTGGTGTAGAGCAGTGTTCCGCAACCTTTTTCTACTCACGGCACACCATGAAGTATCCATGACTCAACACGGCACACCAAAATGTTATTCCCCTCAAAAACGCATGATATCAGACAATTAATATAAATACGTACCGTGATAAACTTATTACTATAATATTATTATATCGTTATTTTATTATCATTAAACAGAAATCGACTCGTGCATTTATTAACAATTAATGAACTTTAATTCACTGTAGAGTGTAGACAATACACTTCTATTACTATTAAAGTAAATACAGTAATTCTACCCATAACTTCAATGTGATA
>NW_019729223.1:1077622-1099615 GCF_002891405.2 Cryptotermes secundus
ACGGTAACTGGGATGAAATAAGACGAATAAAATTCGACAATTAATTTCTTACAATAGGTAAAAGTTCGCGTCACACCTTTCACCTTGTGACGGCACATCAGTGTGCCGCGGAACACTGGTGTAGAGTGTAGAAGTCCCCCGTTGGATTGAGTAAGTTTATTGTCGTGTTCACAAAAATCCGTCACTGAATCATATCCAGAGCCAGTTGAATCCAGTAGATATTCTCACAACCTATTTTTTTCTAAAATCCATTTTAGAATTATCCTGCATTGTTCCCACAGACAACCCAAGCGTTCTGTTACCTTAGTTATTCAAACTAATTCTGTGAATTTGTTCTAATTTATTCAATTCATGCTAATGTATGGCGCATCGGATCCCCTTTGATTTTATCAGCGTAACGGTGTAAATTGTGGAACGATTTTCTCGAACCTCCAGTTACTTCCTTTGTCTTAGGTCCGAATGTTCTTCCTAATAATCTGTTCTTGTACTCCTTTATTGTTCACAGCCTGTTTATGGTTGATTTTACGACACTCAATAACTAAGACTCTATAGCGTCGGATTATTGGATAATAGTGAATAACTATAGCTATAACTCAATTTAGCTCTTTCCCCGGGGTAAAGATGACGACGCGTGAAGCTGACCACTCACCTCCAACTAGTACCGAGGTCAGGAAACTGTGGATCTGTACATCCACTCCCCCATGCGCCTTCATGGCGTAGTGCTTAACTATTTAGGCACGGGAACAACTTTATCTTTTTATTTAAAGATATATATATATATATATATGATAAACATATGTTCTTAGCGGTGAAGATTCATATTGTGATATTTATGATGAGCTCATCATGCAGTTAATTATGCAAAGCGAGTCTTGACTGCATTTTGATAATCCGTAATTCTTTGATAAATTAACTTCATCGAAATAATACCTAAAGGCTGAATTCGTATCTCGCAGGAAGCAGTTCGTTTCAAATACGGAGATCAGCCTGATAATGATATGTAGGGATATACTGGCTATTTGTAGCCTATTTTCCTTATTTTGAAAAAAAAAATGAAGGTAAGCCTATACGATCTCCATGTTATCTGTGACCCCCCTCCTCCATTAACTTTTGAATTTCTGAACTTTGCACCTGAGCCCATCTCAACGTCGTACTTCATAAATCCCTTCCATCAGTCTTTGTGTATTCCTTCTTTAATTGCTATTCAACGGATAGGTAAACACGTTCCTGTGGCAACGAATACACATAACAGTAAAAGAATTGTTGGAGGCGTGTCCCCTATTGTTGCTAGGTAACAACTCGGTAACGACGTTCCTGGGGCGACGGAGAATTGTTGGAGGCATCGTTTTCTATGCGGTTCATGTCGTGTAAAAGGAGAATAGGCTATTACTTATTTCCATAAATTTTTTTTTTTTTTTTGAGAATTGTACGAAACCAATGTTTACACACTGTGTGAACAACGAGGAGTTTTTTAATGTTAAAGCAAGTATCACATATGGGAGAGCACTGAGCTTTGAGTGGTTATCGGCCATAGAATCTTACTTGGAGTACTGGATTGCATCATGCAGTGACATACGGTTACAAACTTGACAAATATAAAGCGTTTTGTTTTATATAAGATACACGTTTCAGATCCATGTTCCTTAAAGTCTTTGCGTAACTTTACACGTTTCCTTATGGACACTTCTGTGAAAGTCACTCTAATTTATACGAAGTGTTTGTAAGGTCATAGGGCAAATTGAGACTTTTATAAATCGTTATATGTATCCATTGCTGAATTAATCTTGGAAGGGATATATGACAGAGTAATTAATAGCAATCACGTGTCTCTTATCTCGCCTTATATCTCGATCTGGGACTACAAATTAAATGAACAGCAATGCGCTGTAAAATTTTAACTTAGAAAAAGATTTTTTTATTTTAATTTAAAGATTCGTGGTATATATGTATGTCGCTAATTAGGCTGAGAAACATGTCTTTTAGCAAACTGTGAAGCGATCACCGGGTCTGAATTACGTCCTCCCTGTCTTGTTTTTCAGGAATATTTGTTGTCGTTGGTACGGCGTCATCAGTCAATAGGGATGATCCCTTGTTTGCTTCCACGCCACGGCTAATTGTTCAGTTTATATTATTACATCGTTTTATCGCGAATGGCTGTCAACGAATACTTTCTCTCTGGTCTTATGTACGTTTTCTCATGTGTCTTCCAGATAAGGATTTATGCTCCGCTCGACGAGCAGCAGTTGGCTCTAAGAATTACGTTAACCGAGTCACTTGTATTATTTGCATATAAGAACATCTCGGAATGAGCATTCGGTATCTAGTAGTGTCAGTGCGACTGTGAATTAAATTTGTTAGTGCTTCAAATTAATGAATTTCTGTTTCTGTTCGGGTGTTCATTGGCATGATCATGTACCAAACTCAACATCAGAATCAAACAGATATGAGATTATTCCAAATGGCTGTTATACGATCGTTTTTAAACAAAAATTTTCACTTAATTACCGCAAAACATGTAAATTAAATTGATGATATGGCCTAAGTTTTTGTTCGAATTTACATTTTACAAAATGTGGTAACTATTTTTTTTTGTTTAATTTGTTGCGTGTACACACTGTATTCCTTCTTGTCTAACATTAATTATATCGTCTGGTTTATTTAGAACCTGGACGACAGATGAGTTCTGTGAAGCATATAAACTCCAGCAAATACACATTAAATACTAAGTCTTAGTAGTTAATTTATTAACCATTTCTAACATGTGTAACAAAAGTGGCAATGTTAATTAAGGCGACATTTAATTTACACATTCCTAACATTTCGTTCTTATTATCACGAACTACAGATTATGTACAACCAGTAGACAATAAATTAACACCGTAAGTACCCACAGAAAAAGGAATACGCCTTATTGTGGATAAATGAGTTGGATATAGAGAAATGAACGCTGGGCAATTATGATAAGTTGAGCTAATTAAAGCATTGGTGTGCTCCGACTATCGAATCATTCGGATTACTGGATTTCTAGTAAAAAAATAGAATATTGTACTAAATTATATATTCAAAAGATTTATAGGTATATTCTATATATAAACAACGACCGGAACCCGTGGTCTTTCGACTACACGCCGGGCTCGAGACAAGCAGTAACCGGGTTACTTATTTGACCACCTAGAGAGGCAGAGCCATTAGCACATACTGTCATGTTTCACAAAAATGCATTTTTGTTGCTTCACTCATTTAATTCATCAATGGCTCTACAGCCCTTTGTTGGGCCCTGGCATCTACTTCAGTTTCATAATATTTTTTTGAGCAGATGGTAGGAGTCCTTGGACGGGGGATCAGGCCGTCTCAAGGCTGCTACTACACACAGGACTACATAGAATTAACACACATAGACTTTCATGCCTTGAGTGGCATCTGAACCCATGGTCCAGCGAGCGAAGACAGTTCATGCCTTAGACCGCGCGGCCACTGTAACCGACATTTTTATTACTAGGAAGTAAAATAATTATTAAATGTATAATTTTTGAAGCTACATAGTTTTTTTTTGGGTTGAGGTGGTGCTGAGTTCGGATTACCATTTCCGCTGTAATAACATCAGGCATTTCAGTGCAGTCATTGTCGAGGTAACATTAATTTTACAGAACATACTTTTCTTTAAGCGGCTGATAGATATTAATCTGCATCTTGTCATAACATTCCCTGTTGTGGCATACAAACGGAAGTTACTTGATTGTTGCTTGCGTATTCGTTGCCACGGTAATTTGTATACAAAACCGTTGTCTAGCAGTTAACGTTCAGTCTGACTTCACTATTCCGGATTTCGGGCGTCGTGTCACAGTATGAATGTTTTACAGCGCCAACAGCCTGAAACGATATCCAATTTTTCTTAGTTCGCCTACAGATAACAGCATCTGCTCATATCACACGGAAAGTCCAAGGGTAAATAGTAACAGGTGATGGCATATCAGCATTACTCAGTCGTTTTCTGTTTTATACACACTGCAAAATATATCCATATGTAATCTATTAACTCAACTCACTCTCACTAACTGGCCTGCTTATAACATCTCGGCACGGACCGCACAGAAAACACCGTTCCATTATTGCTGTGCAGTTATCATGGAAACATGCTTGTTTACGAAGCCGTTACTTAACAATGACTGCTGTATAGTTGCTATTTTCGCGGTCGTCGCCTAGCAACGGGTCTACATGCCACAATATTAACGCCTTTGCTTAAAAGCAGCCTGAACTAGCACAGGGACTGTAAATAGAAACCCATGCTACCCTTTGGAGTAGTTAACTCGATGGAAGAGAGAACTTCTTGAGAATATGATAGTCGCTTAGCTAGTCAGGCAATCCCACACTCTAATAAAACCCGACGGTTAATTACCATGTTCACAGTAGCCCGTAGTCCAAGCGCGAGGCCCTGTGTAACATTCCTAACCCAGATTCTTGTATTTTAATGTGAAGGGTTGTTTACGCCTACCCTAATCCTTAAGCTGGAGGACCACCCCTTGCAGTATGCACGTGATTGCGTGTTCAACACGTTCCCACCTGTCCTCTATGTCTGGAAAACGTCTCCTTCATTTGCACTCTGAGGCCGGGCCCACATCCTCAAACACCTACATACAGTGAGCATACTTTGTACGTTCCTCTGGGGCGGCTCGAAGTTTGTCTCCCGTTCCCGTCCCCCAAATAAGAGTCTGCCAAAGCGAAATTTCAAGGTGGAGAAATGATACAATAGGCCAGAAGTGGCCGCAGTACAAGGGACTTAGTCCCACGCCACTAGCAACGTGGAAAATGAGATCTAAGATTACTGGAACGTAGAGTTCTTTGCTTATTCTTTCGCAGTGATGTAACAGTTCCAAATTTGGAAGTTCGAAGAATAAAGCAGGTATGTGACAAAGCATATGAAGTTCAACAGTCTTGAATGTAACCCGTTTTCCTAGTACGACCGACAGAAAGCGTAGGCATTCACATAATGCAGAGAAGCTTGTAAATCATGCGACTTTAGAAACGTAGGCCGTGTGTACAAGATGAAATGCACCCAATTTTACAGTAATTATTTAAAAGTGCACGTGATAGATGTAGCCCGTCCCCTGGTTTACACCGCCGCTTTTAATTGAATGGTTCGTCCCACGCACATAAGTTTAACTATACTTTGATGAATAAAGGTGAACAGCCATATTTAATTGCATTTACGCATTCCTAGAACTAGACACGTGTTTCTTAGCTTCTTACTTTTTTTTTTCTATTCAAGCGAGTTTCATTTCAAAATGAAATGTATTGTATTCATCTTCTCTGTCGTACTGTTTAGTTTTTTTGGTACAATTTTAATCTCCTAAGCGCGACTACACTATATTTGTAGAGTGACAATCTGTACCTGTGTACTCCCTCTCGTCCTAGCAGGTGAATTTTAATGAGCTGATTGTGTCATGCCTTTTGGTGGTATCGTAAGGGAACGGATCTCAACCGTCTTCAGGATGCCAAATAACGCTTTATATTAAAATTTCGTCCTCTTGATAGTGGTGAGTAGTGGGTCTGGAACGGGGTCCACTCAGCATCGTGAGTATAATTGGGAAGCTATTTCAAGGAAATAGCGGCTCCGGTCTAGAAAACCGAGATTAACGGCCGTGGGGATTCGTTGCGCTGACGACGCGACACCCTCTATCCTTTAAATTGGGCACTAACTTCACCGATAAGCGGCGGTCGCTCGGTCGGTATAGTTCGCTTGCGGACTCAAGCCACGGATTTTTTATTTTTGTTTTTTATAGTGTTGAAAGTATGACATACTATTGGGGAATGCAGCAAGGGAGACAGCCATGCATACGTATGCAGGACTATGATTATAAAATAGGCCTTCATTCACTGTTGACTAGGAAGAATATCCACGAAACGCGCTAATATGAAAATTCTACGGGGTCATGTTGTCTAACGAATGGGGCCCGTTTTGGATTAAGTAGATCTGAAAGAGGGGAAATCAGTAAAACCACGAAACATTTTATTTATAGTTTTGTTGGTAGAAGTGTTATCGAGTATGACGAATGTGTCCGCTTTTAAGCACAATAATTAAGAAAAGATTTCGAGTTTGCGTGTCCTGGCTATGTATTTCACCCACTGTCATTAAAAGGTCAGCAGAGGCCTGCAACATTTCTTGCCGTCAGATGGAGGGGCGTCATGACTTCAAATGTAAATTTATTTTTGTTGCTGAATTGTTAGTGAGTCTACACGTAGTTCCGCCAGGAACCGAGCCTCTGTGCCCGCTGCGTCTACAGTTTGGATGAAGAGTTCATTCTGAAAAGCAAGTCACCGGCGAACTTCTGTATTTAAAGGTAAATTCTCCGCTGTTTAATGGAAATGTGTTACGAGAATCCCAATGCTAAAGAGTTTTGTTGTCTGGGTGTTTAGAGACGTACTCTGAGTAGTGGCACATACTTGCTAGAAGTTTTAGGCCCAAGGGACTATGTTAAGTCTGTGCTAAAGATATGCAGTGATTATTTCAAGGTATACCGTAGTCGCTATAGCGACTAGCCACGGGCTGAACGACCGAGAGGTCGGAGTTCGAGTCCCGGTGGGGTCAAGACTATGTATAGTCTGAGGTATGGAGAAATCACTTCAAGATACGCTTTACATAGCAAATATCCACGAGTCTGACAAATATTGAGCTAAAACTGTTCCAGATACTGCTAGAATTATCAAGGGCAGAGTCCTATGTACTCGTATTATCTCTGAGATATGACGTAAAGATTTTAAGTTTTCCACAATATTCCGTGCATACATCTATTACTTAGATACGTGTACAAGGAGAGTTAATACTGTTAGCACCGTGACTTCTAGGATGTTTTGTCCTTCGAGAGCCACTGCAATCGACCCTTTATATTTCAGAGGTAGCTAGGAAGTCCTTATGCTACGTATCAATTGAGTTATTTTAAAAAACACTTTAAATTTTGTTAGAACTCTTAGATCGAGCATGGCAGCATATGCTTACAGTAATCGTTATGATATATTAATAGAAGAATGTGAATCGGTGATGGGGACACGGAAGAAAATGAAATCCAATTTAAAAACACGCACACTTCTCACCACCTTTGTGTATTTTTTTTTATTGCTAGTGGGGTGGGACTAAGTCCCTTGTACTGCGGCCATATCTGGCCTATTGTACCAGCCCCAGATGATAGGTGAGGGTGGTTGTGGAGCAATTGGTGGAATGAAGATTGGCAAGGAAAACCGAAGTACTCGGAGAAAACCTGCCTCAGCGCCATTTTGTCCACCAGAAATCCTACTTGACCAGACCCGGGATCGAACCCGGGCCGCCGCGGTGGGAAGCCAGCGATTAACCGCTTGAGCTATGGCGCGGTCTTTACATTTTTGTACATTACGGTAGCGTAATCTCCTTGCTTTTTGATTGTTCTGATTACCATTAAATCCTGAAGATGGAGACAATATGCTCCTCCGTAAGGTCACAAAACTTATACCACAAGGCTCTTCATAATCGTCTTCCTGAGAACCTCAGCATCTCAGTGAAAGTTGACAGGAAAGTAGCCGTGGTGCCCAGACGTCGGTTTAGTCACGCTGCTTAGTGCAGAAGGAAACTCTGTTGCATAACCTCACATATTTTTCTATGAAGAAATTTCTCGCTTTCATTTTTAATCAGAACCTGTTCTCTGTTAGCAATTAGATTTGCATCATGAATCAAGAATAATGGGAAAAATAATGCTTAGAATTTGTATTGGGGGCCCTGCAGCTGATTCGCATTTCGATACGGTGCAGACTGAGATAGTAATTACACATTACTGCCTTCATTAGCTGTAGAAACACATTTAAAAAAACCTGTTCGATATATGTGTGTGTAAACTTAATGCGATTCAAAATGGCGGCATTCCACACTTCGTGTTTATATCTAAGCCAACACTTTATTCTGTTGATGATATTTTAAACTGTAAATTAACACTGAACGAGATCACCCGTCAGATGTGCACAGGTTCTAAATGGTCTTGTGTAGCCATCCAAATAAAAGAGTTATGAAACTGTATCAAGTACAGGCCTATGTAAGTTATTAACCGTATGGAATGCCTTGTGTCCATACCGTATCGTTTAAATGTGGCTGCCACCTTACTCCGTCACAACTCCCTCATGCGTCTTCATATTGTGATGCTTAATTAAGAACAGAGTCAACTTTTCCTTTACCATTTATCACGTTTCTTGAGCTATGCGACTTCTCCTCCTCCTCCTCCTCCTCATCGTCATCATCATCATATTCCTGTTGCTCTCTCTGGAGCATAGGGAATCCGTGAACGCTTCGTTTCAATGTTAATATATATTATTTATTATACTGCAATTGGGTTTTAGCCCGGTGGCAGTAGTACACAATAGGACACAACAGACAAGTAACACACATTACACTAAGTGACAACACGTTCAAACAAAACACAATACACAAAACACAACAATAAGGACATCCTACCACAATGAATACAAACCAAATACGATTAACAACTACAACAATTACAGAGAAATACAAACAACTGCAACAAATACAACAACAATTACAGAGAGAGAGAAGAAAGAAAAAATACAACACCCAAAACACAAACAAAAGGAAACCAACAGTCATGGATGCGTAATGTCATTTACTTCACTTCACTTCACTTCACTGCAATTTTTTTTCTTTTTAATCATTTCCACCCCAACTTCACTTAGCCTCATTTATCACTTTCCTAACCCTTTGCCTAAAATTGCTTGGTTTACTGGACAGAGTACCTAAAGCATCTGCAGGCAGTTGGTTCCAGAGCTGTATGGTCCTATTTACAAAGGAGTATTTCCCGATATCTGTCCGTTGCTTTCTACTCCTAATTTTCTTGCACTTCTTTCACTTCAGTTTCATCAGTAGGACTCCTTGGACGGGAGATCAGCCTGTCGCAAGGCCGCTACCTACACAGGACAACACAAACAACACATTCCTCGAGTGAGATTCGAACCCACGATCCTAATGTTCGAGCGGGAGAAGACAGTTCATACCTTACACCGCGCGGCCAGTGTGATCGGCCAGCTATGCGACTACAGGCTCGTAGTTTCGAGATTTCTGCTTCAGATAACAGTGGAACACACACTGTACTGACTGGTCTCGTTCTTTTGTAGTTTCATAACCGCAAAGGGAGATGCTGTGCTATTCCCAAACTTTTATTACAGACTTTTCAATCCATCATTTACAGTGAACTTACCATAACAGTACCGATACAGTTGTCTCTGTACTTAATTGTTAAGCACAACGCTATGATGACCACGTGGGGGAGTGGAGTTATAGCTCCACCATTACTGGCCTCGGCAGTAGATGGAGGCGAGTAGCCAGGTTCACTCCCCTATCGCTTTACTCCCGGGGAAATAACCCACCGTTCCCCACTGGACAGGAGGTTGGGTGGGCCCCAGAGTCGGTCTGGTCGCTGTTTTGCTCCTGCCGGAAATCGAACCCTGGCGATCCAGCCCATAGCGCGTCGCTATACCGACTGACATATCACAGCTCATATAACTAACTCCATGAAGCAAAGCCCCTCATGAGAAACCGCCAATCACTCAGTCACTCAAGAATTTCCTAGCATTTTATGGAACGCGAATGTTCATTACCGTGTTAACAAGAGCCCTCCATTGGTCCATATCCTCAGCCAGATCAGTCCAGTCCATATCAGTCCATCCTGTCTCTCTAAGATCTATTTTAATATTATCCGCCCACCTACATGTAGGTATTCCTGGTGATCTGTTTCCTGTCCCTTGTCTCCACGATATGGCGTGTCCTCAGGTTGCAGATGGAGGAGACGGCCTCCAGATATGGAGGGTAACTGCGAATATATTGAATAAGCAGTCGCCTACAGCTGACAAAGGGTGACCCTACAGCTTAGGGTTTGGGCGTGGGGCTAACAGCGTCTCACCGTAAAAATAACTTTGTTACGGTCCCGGCTTACATGCGGCTGAAAAAAGTGAGGCTAACTAACCCAATCAGTAAACTGTTCGGCACACGTTAGAATGTTCCCGGCTGACTCCTCTGTTTTGTGTTTAGTTTTGTTCCATGCAAGACCATCCTAATGCTGCGTATTATTAGGGGAGGGGGGAGGACGTAGTCGTGAACTGTTTCACTTAATTAGCCCAGAATTCGCCTCGATTGGCCTCGTAAAAAGCACCAAAAGCCTTAGTCATGATGGTTGCTCCTCTAGCTGAGAATCCAATCAAACACCTTCCGAATAAAAGTCGGACGCTGTTCTATGGGACATTAATTATGCTACACTTTCATTTATTTGCCTATTAATTGTATTCGATCATTGTCATACAATAATCAATTAATTAATTAATTAGGTGGGTTTATATTGCGGCAGATGGCCAGGTTGCCGACTATCTTGATCGATGTTTTCTTGGACTTCCTCAATATCTTCGGATGGAAGCCGGCAGAATGCAAATATGTGTTATCGCGGTTTAGCGACTGTACACGGGGTTTCGGCCGCGCCATAGCTCAAACGGTTAGTCGCTGGTTTCGCACCGCAGCGGCCCGGATTCGATCCCGGGTCTGGTCAAGTGGGATTTGTGGTGGACAAAGTGGCGCTGGGGCAGGTTTTCTCCGAGTACTTCGGTTTCCCCTGCCCAACTTCATTCCACCAACTGCTCCACAATCACCCTCACCTATCATCTGGGGCTGGTACAATAGGCCAGAAGTGGCCGCAGTACAAGGGACTTAGTCCCACCCCACTAACAATAAAAAAATACACGGGGTTTGGATTGGTAATTGGATTTATTGAATATTTGGAACTAGCAACCACAAATAATTATAACGCTTTCGCTAATCTACACACTTATCAGATCCCTACAAAACACACTAATTCTTCTCGTTTCGCTACTTTTTCATGTAACCGTTGCGTGGTAGCGGTTTTCGACAACGCGGGGTTCCCTTTTGCACGGGCCCCATAGCAGACACCGTTTCTAACAGTTCTTCTACTGTTGTATGCTTGTCTGTTGCCTAGCAAGACTGGTTTATTTAGCCGTTGCCTCACAACGGGCCTTATAATCATATCACAATAGCATCCTTCCTTTCAAATCCGTACTTATTCACAATTCACAACCATCTTTCTGCCATAACTTGAACGGTTCCACATTCTCTCTTACTGTCGCCCCTTTGTCGTTACACTTCGGCCCATGCTCTTGTGTGTTGTTATAAATTTTATAAAATGTGGCTATGATCAGTTATTGTCGTGGAAAATGAGATGAAATGTTCTACACACGTTTCGAAATCGATGGCAGTAAATCACAGCTCACACGTGGGCCACAATTGCTTCCTGCTGAATCCCTATTACTAGATGCCTTCCAGCCTGACTGTGTGCTAATGTTATTCAGTGGTTCTGTAGTCCAGTTCCGTTACTACTGATGGTGATATTGATACTGTTAATATTTCAACCACATACGTATGAGAAATAATAAATAAAGTTTCACTTACTTGACTCACTGGCATTCTAGGTAGCTAGTCAGCCAGCTGTCCAGTATACGGATTCATTGTTTCAACACCGCTGAAATAAAAAGTAGTTATTGGATGCTATCCCAGTGCAGTTCTCTCTAATTCATTTCACTACAGTCTGTTTAACTTGAAATATTTTATTA
The DNA here is from genome assembly GCF_002891405.2 of Cryptotermes secundus. Taxonomy (NCBI): domain Eukaryota; kingdom Metazoa; phylum Arthropoda; class Insecta; order Blattodea; family Kalotermitidae; genus Cryptotermes; species Cryptotermes secundus. The sequence goes on from NW_019729223.1 coordinate 1,089,263, forward strand.
GTCGTTTTCTTTATCTGTATAAGTTCTCCCATATATATATATATATTCTGTTGTATAAAAATGTCGAGATTAAAATATACAAAATTATAATTTTGCGTGTAGTTTTGTACGGGTTTGAAACTTGGTCTTTGGCATTCAGGAACGAAGAGGGTGATGAGAATATTTGGACCGAAGAGGGATAATAGGAGGCTGGAGAAAATTGCATAAGGAGGTGCTTCATAACTTATACTCTTCGCCAAATATAATTAGAATGATTAAGTCAAGGAGGACGAAATGGACAGGGTGTGTGGCACGCATGGCATATGAGACGAATGCATCCATAGTTTTTCTGGGAAAGTCAGAAGGAGACCAATAGGAAGGTCTAGACGTAGGTGGGAGGATAATATTAAAATTAATCTTAGAGAAATAGGATTAAGTGGTTCATTCATTCTCGAGCATCATTTGCTCTGAGCTTCAAGTCGCTGCTTCCGGCATCAGTTTTGGGTTTTTGGTATCTCTCTTCGTCTGATGCCTAACCTTTGAACTGTCCAGCAAGGGAGGCCCTGCAAGTAGCTACACTACCGCTGGTATAGCTCTCAGGCTCCTTGGCATGGACTGAATTCAGCTGGCCCAGGATAGGGACAAGTGGAGGGCTTCTCTGAAGACGGTAATTAATCTTTCGATTCCTTACAGTAAAAATTAGAATGTGCATAAGAAAGGCTGCCTCTCGCCACGCCATAGCTCAAGCGGTTAGTCGCTGGCTTCCCACCGCGGCGACCCGGGTTCGATCCAGGGTCTGGCCAAGTGGGATTTGTGCCGGGTTTTCTCCGAGTACTTCGGTTTCCCCTGCCAATCTTCATTTCACCAAATCTCCATCATCATAATCACCCCGGGGCATGTGCAATAGGCCAATAAGTGGCCGCCGTGCAGAGTGGATCCAGTTGGACTCCACCCCCCAGTAAGAAGAAGGTTGCCTCTAGCGCGTAAATTATACCAAATCCGTCAGACATTATTAAGAGACAATTGGATGAAGACGCTGACATAATATGAATATATTTTTTTCTGGAAAGTCCTGAAGTGAGGAATGCGAGATAAAACAGCAAAACACTCATACTTTTTTTCCCCCCCCCCCATCGTTTACTTTCAGAAGATAGTAGCGTACGGTGGTTCCTGTTACGTAAAACGTATAGAATAAAATTCAGTTTCGCATTCTTGGATCCATATCATTTCATAATTTCCATAACATTTCCATAACATTTCATGTTATCCGTTATGATTGAATCCTGTGCTGCTAACAACTTGGTACCTTTCCGGATCGTGTGACTTGTGCTGGAACCTAAATTAGAAATTCATCTGCTCATTATCCTTACATAAGTATCCATACGATTCATCACTGACTCCGAAACTGAATTGAAAAATGTCGCCTCTTGTTTCCTGCAGCATTTGTTTGGCTTCAGAAGTTAGTGTGAAATACATAGTATAGTATAATTGTTTCCTGCTGTGTGTAGGGTTGTGTGCCCCTTGCAGGTTTCAGTAGACTGTAATAGGTTGAGGAGTTGTGTAGTAATATAGTGTATCCCTCGCGGATAGATTCTGAATGAAGTTTTCATGTGTGAGACATTGAGATTAATAATGCTCGTATGCCTTTGACAGCATAGATTTATTTACATGTATATACGCCTGGAATAAGAGAAATTTCTTCTGTACGTGAACATTTTAAGCCATCTGTGTTTATTTTTTTTTTTGTGTAACAGTAATTAATTGTGTTAGGGGAGTGCTGGTTCCTCGCTCGCGGATTTTTCTTCGCTGAAAATGAAGGCGATACGTTCCTCCGAAATGTCGGTTCACTGAAACGGCGCCTCTTCCCAGAAGACGGCATTCTTCATAGTCACCTCCGTGAAAAACTTCAAATCTTAACATTATTTTGGGTTAAGTTTCTTATCCTTTTAACTTAAGCGGTGGATTTTGTCTCGAAATTTGAACCTACGTAAAGTAAGGAAAGTTGCCCTTTTGTTTAGGCACCTTAACACCCTATACCATGAAGTCTTGTTAAGGAAATGAAAATCCAACTGTAGGTGAATGATAAGCTTAATGCTTACTTGAAGAAACATTTGATCGCCGATAGAGGTTGGGTAGGTGCCGAATTCGGTCTGGTTGGGGTGGCAATGAAATGAATCTATGCCCCTACCCGGAAATCGAACCTCGGATGTCCAGCCCGAAACCAGTCACATCCCCGACTGCTGTCCGGCAATGGGAATTATGTGAATATAGGTTTAATACTTGTGTGTTTAGTGTTTGTGTACAAATTTTAACAATTACATATAACACTAACACGTTATGAAAATTAGTGCAAGGTTTGTTCCTTATAATCAAGGTTCAGTTCTCACCACTTTAGGCCCGTTTATATCTTAATGTGAGGTCATAATAAATGTATCGAATTTGTATCAAATTTACGCATAATACAGGAATTTTTACCCCAATTCAAAGTGCCAGATTTAATAAAAATCCATTAAGAGTGGCGTCATTGCATTCATACCGACGGACAGAAGAGGTCATACTAGTAGCTCCTCTCGCGTTGTTGTGAAACCGCTCAGTGTGTCTTATTCTGCACGATGACCTAATTAGGTTTCCTTTAATTACATTCCATGGCCTATTTTTCTAAAACCGAAATTCGGGATTCGTTGCGCTGACCACGCGACACCCTCTATCCGCAAAAGTGGGCACTAATTTCGCTGACAAGCGGAGGTCGCTCGGTCGGTATAGTTCGCTTGCGGACTAAAATCATGGAGTTTTTCCCAAGCACATACTTGTACAGCAACCGGAGTTCGCAGTGTAGCCAATGTGTTCGGCTATCGTGTTGTGGGGCGTGCGACCAGATACATGATTGTGTATAGGGAACACGGTACGTCTGCTCCCCGTGATCAGATTGTTTGAGGGCTTCTGTGTGCAACGCTGATTGGATGCCGTGTTCTTGGAACCGAATCACAATACCGTGAGAACAGATTCAGGTTTCATTTGATTGGCTACAGGTTGTTTCACAAGTATGTTTGTAATTACCGGTTATATGAAGGCCTTTGAAAACGCAACCAAACAACATTTTCTCAAAGTATGTAGAATAAGAAGTTAACTTCTTCTCAAGATATGTAATTAGTCTTTAAAGTGTCTAATTATGAGATGCATATATGCTTCATTTCCCTCTCTATTTTCTACTCTACAGAGGTCGGTAATTATTCTTGAATATGAAATCATATCGTGTTGTTTCCGATGAATTGCTGCTATAATTTGCGACGTACGCTTGTAACAGAAGAAGTATGCAAATGCTGTCACATTCCTACTTGTTTCAGAGCCTGAAATGTATGCACAGCAGTGAAATCACGAACAGGGGTTCGCGGGAGTAATTTCATGATGTTCACGTCCCTTTGTCGTTTATGTCTATAGATTTATTGTACCGCTTATTATTCCATGTTCTGTATTCTTATACTTTAGTGTGTCAACTGGATTAATGTGGCTGACGTAAGTTCCCATTGGCCGAAAGTTCCGACATATACTCGCCGGATGTATTGATGTCGAAAGCTATACAAGTGTCGTCAATTCGTGGAGTGCAATTTGGAGACATGTTAGAAAGAATTTACGGTTTACTGTTAGTTAGTTATTTAGAGAGGGTGGGTTTCCCCATGCACCGCGACCAGTTTGATCTATTGTGCTTCCCTCTATGATATTCTACCAGTCTCTATACCCTACCGATACTGGTGCTTACCATTAGTCCCGACCAAGCCAGCGAGTTCGGCCTCTACTGACTTGGCGGTATCTATAATGCTTCCCCCATCTATCAGAGGCGTTAGAGACTACTGTTGGGCGGGAAATGTCCTTTGAATATGGCTCAGTGACCTTAGGAGATATGAGGTTCTTTTATGTGCCGTAAAGCTACGACACGGGACCCACGGCTTAAAGTCCCTCCCGGAGGACTTGTTCCCTGAATTTTTCCGCCCTTAAAATTCCACGACCTCCTCCGGGTTTGAACCCGCGTACTACGAGTCATGAGGTGGGAACGTTACCTCTAGACTACGGAGGCCGCTTACAGTTTACTGTACGAAGTGCGTGACAAACTACCTCCATGAAGCTGAGTCCTTCTTGAGAAGCCACCAGTCGCTCAGCTACTCAAAAAATTCCCAACATTTTTTGTAACCCGAAGATTCATTACCGTATTCACAAGAGTCCGCCACTGGTCCCAATCCTGAGTTAGATGAATCCAGTCCATAGTCTCCCAACCATCTTATTTCCTTAAGATCCTTTTTAATATTATTCTTATATATATGTCTAGGTTTTCCTAGTGGGCTCTTTAATTGAGGTTTTCCTGCTAAAACCCTGTGTGCACTGCTTTACCATTCGTGCCACATGACCTGTCCATCTCACCATCATTAACTTGACCATTATAATTATATTTGGAGAGGATTGCAATTTATAAAGTTCCTCATTATGCAGTTTTCCCTAGCTTACATTCTTCTTGGCCCCAAACATTCTCCTCGGCACCCTGTTCCCAAACAGCCTCAGTCTATGTTCCTCATTTAATATAAAAAATCAAGTTTCACGCCTATACAAAACTCCAGGCAAAATTATAGTTTTGCATATTTTACGAATTCCATAAAATAAACATATAATGGGAAGTTCATGTCTGCCCGTGTGATGTCTCAGAATCTGCTGAATTGATTTGGATCAAATTTAGTATTCTGAATCTGTCGGGCGAATGAAAATTGTGGTTCGCGTGGATCCAGTATGACTTACAGTTTACATGAAGCTCAGTTTAAACTATCATCAGTTTTCTCATAAGGCGGGGTTTGTCGCACAGACCGCTGAAACACGAGGTTCTGCGTTCACAGGTTTTTATGCTTTTCCTCAATATCTCCAAACATATGCTGGGACAGTATCTCTCAACTAGTCATCATAATCTTCGACGCCAAAGAGTGTGATTTACCGCTAGCATCGTTGAGTGGAACACACAAAGAAGTATACTGAAGCATGAGAAAACGAGAATGTCTCTATGATCTGTTTGTTTTATTTGCCTCATTTTTCTAAATGGCGATTATTTAGGGAAATACGAAGGGAAATAGTGTGGCAGCTTTGTAAGAGTGGATTTGAATCTGCAATAAATTCACCGAGCGTATGTAGCATAAAGATCAAAAGAACAAATTCTGGCAATACGTCTCTGCTCCTGTTTCCTTCTTCTTGTCTCTTTTTCCCCTTGAAGATTGTCATTTCGACTCCGTATGATGTCTGTTGAGGAAATATGCTGTTCAACAGGCGTAGACATTGATAAAGCAAGTGTCACGTAACTTCGAACGAGGCCAAGAGTAACCTTGAATGCGCAGAAGAAAAATTTCAGACAAGGGGGTGGGTTACCCTCGAACCCACTCCCTTGTCTGAAATTTTCCTTCTGCGCATTCAAGGTTACCCTTGGCCTTGTTTGAAGTTACGTGACACTTGCTTTACTCTGTACGTTATATGATATCTTTTAAGAGCACTGTCTTCTGGTTTCTATCGCCGTGTAGTCCGTTGAAAGTCAGCAGAGTTTGCTAACAGTTTCAGGCTGGTTTCTTTCTTGGCTTATTCTTCGACCCTGAAGATGGAGGCGACATGTTTCTCCGACACGTCAGTTGTCTTTCACCAAACTGCACCGCGTTGTATACCAGAAGGTAAACCTCTTCATAACCGTCGCTTTGAGAGTCTGAAATCTACAGTTATTTTCATTAACTGCTACTGAGATAGAGCTGTTATAATGCTGTTGAAAATGTACTTACTCTTACTTACTCATGGAGCCGAGCCCTTCTTGAGGAGCCGCCAATTCTACAGCTACTCAAGAATTTCCCAGCATTTTATGGAACCCGAATGTTCATTACCATGTTCACAAGAGGCCTCCACTGGTCCTTATCATGAGCCAGGTCAATCCAATCCAATCCAATCCATCTCATCCCATCACACCAGATCCTTATCTCTCTGAGATCCAATTTAATATTATCCACCCATGTATTTCTTGGTCTTCCTAGTGGTCTTCTTCCTTCTGGCTTTCCCACCAATATCCTATATGCATTCCTCGTCTCCACCATTCGTGCTACATGCCCTGCGCACCTCATCCTTCTTGACTTGATCATTCTAATTATACTTGGAGAAGAGTACAAGTTATGAAGCTCCTCATTATGCAGTTTTCTTCACCCTCCTGTCACTTCATCCCACTTCGGTCCAAATATTCTCCTCAACACCTTGTTCTCAAACGCCCTCAGTCTATGTTCCTCCCTTAATGTCAGAGACCAAGTCTCACACCCATAGAGAACCACGGGCAAAATTATAGTTTTGTATATTCTAATTTTTTGTTGAAAATGTACATAATAAAAAACGGAGTATCGTAATAAAGAGTTTTATGGCCAAACATAAGCATAATCCTGACTTCTAGAATTGTGAATCTAATAAAATAGTTGCATTGTTCCTTGTCTATGTGTATGCCCCCCCCTCCTCCCGCTTGTTCATTTTCTGCTAGTTGGAAATCTCAAATTTTCACACGTTCACGTTAGTGATGATGTCTTTCAGACTCCAGCTACTGAGATAAATATGGCAATGACTGTACATGAAAGATGTCATTACATATGTGAACCTAATCTTTATGTATTTACTTGTTCGTCACAATAGAAAGTAGTTCAACCTAATTATAATGTGGTATTTAGTTGCTGTCTGCTATATAAAAAAACCTTTATTTATTATTATTATGATGTAACTACCTATTACAACGCATTTCGTCTCAAAACGACCATCATTAAGCATCCTGCCTTCAACCAAGATCGTAAATTAGTTCCAATGACATTGCAGGTCCAGCATCACTTAATGCATACTTAGCCTCCCCTTTGAAGTTCCATAGGTGATATTGTCCATCAAGTTGGTCACAGTGGCTTATTTACACTGCCCACCCGCACTTAGAAGTTCCTGTGGATCAAAATTAAACAAGAGTGGGACGTTGGGTTCGAAGTTCTCACGGCTGTGACTATTATCTTGTTGGGTCTGACGCAGTGTAGTCCAGTACATGTTTCCTCCGTCTTAAAGGCTGAAGAATAAACCAAGCAAGGGACCAGCAAGATGCGAGCACAGCATACTTTCCTACCTTGAAGATGGAGGTAGTGTATTTCTCCGAAATTTCAGTGAATGATCAGGAGACTACATGGCATCATATCATAGAATGTAGTATACTCCTTAAGAGATCAGGTTTACGCTGATGGAATGCAGGCATCTTCCAAAAATTTGTATTTCTGTTTTGTTTTGTTACTTGATTTATCTTGATGCCCATTTATTGCAGAAAACATTTGTTGTTGTAATATGTCATACTGCTGTCACACATTGTTTTGCTTTTCGTTTTCCGAAAATATTCGTAACATGGGGAAAACAGAATATGATAAAGAACTTGCAGGTGTTAAACTGGGATATAGTCATCCCACATAGACGTTCTTTGTACGACAAGCCTTTTGGGGCATGGAGGGCTAGAGCTAACCAACCACTACAGAACTGTCGTGCTGTGTAATACATTATATTTGACAGCGGTAATTAATTAATCATCATAGCTGTCTGGCTCTAGAGCCCTTCGTTGGGCCATGGCTGCTTTTCAGTTTCTTGATCCTATACTCAGTCGGTAGGACTCCATGGACGGGGGATCAGCCCGTCTCAAGGCCGCCAACTGTATACACAGGACAGCACAAACACAATAAACGCACACAGACATTCATGTGTCGAGTGGGTTTCGAACCCACGATCCCAGTGTTCGAGCGGGCGAAGACAGTTCTTGCCTTGGACCACGCGGCCATTGTGATCGGCAATCATCATAGCCACTTCCGGATCCGAAAAGAGGTGATAGGACGACGGAACCCTGGATGCTCTTGCTGCATGGAACATTTACTGCGGTTAGGTCGTGTACTGATCTGGGACAGTGCATGTTAGGAGAATTCCACAACTTTGTTAGCACCTACAACTTCATGGTTTCGTCATTCCAGTACTGAAGGTACTGTGCATTAAGCCATGACATATGGGGGAGTGGATGTATAGATCCACATTTTCTTGACCACGGTAGTAGCTGCCGCTGCCCTACCGCTTCACTCGCAGGGAAAGAGCCCTCGGGACTCATGGTATGGGAAGTTGGGTGGACCCCAGAGCCGATCTGGACGACGTAGAGAAGAGAAATTCTTGACCCTACCGGGACTTGAACTCCGACCTCTCGGTCGTCCAACCCGTAGCCAGTCGCTATACCGACTGAGCTATCCCGGAAGATTTAAACTAAAATCTGTTGAGTGAAATTTGTAAGTATAATCCGTCTGTGAACATTACTATGTTTTAAAATAATTGAGTCGTTTATATTAAATCTAATTGGAAATCCCAGAAACACTGAAAATTAATAATATGCTGAATGAGGGGTTGAGGTGAATACTAACTTGTCAACGTAATGTCGAAGGCAGCTAGGAGTTGGCTAACTAACTAACTAACTACATAACTAACTCCATGGATCTGAGTTCTTCTTGAGAAGCGGCCAGCCTCACAGCTACTGAAGAATTTTCTATTTTATGGAACCCGAAGGTTCATTACCATATTCAGTAGAGCCCTTCACTGGTTCCTATTTTGACCCCAAAGAATCCAGACGATACCAGTCCATCGTACTTCCTTAAGACCCATTTTAATATTATCCTCTCAACTATGTCCAGGTCTTTCCAGTGGTCTCTTTCCTTCTGGCTTTCCCACCAAATCCATGGATACATTCTTCTTCTCTCCGCGCGTGCTACATGCCCTGTCCATCTCACTCTTCCCTACTTGGTCATTATAATTATATTTTCCGAAGAACACAAGGTATGAAGCTCCTGATGTAAGTTTTCCCAGCCTCCTGTTAATTCATCCCTCAGGACTCTTCCAGTAACCAATAGCCTTAAAAGACTGAGAGCTGTTTACTTTTGGATGATAAATATTGGTTTTATGTTCCGATCCTGCATCCCCCACCGAGAAGCAAAGTGTTTTCATTGAGCATACTCCGCAGTGCTGCACCAGATGACTTGCCTGTTTGCTTCGCGGAACGAGTTTCTCACCCCGGGACGCCACTTGGCGGGGATACGACGTTCGTATCACCAGTAATTAACAGCATTCGCAGTTCAAGCTGACCGGTCAATTTCATATTCAGGAACTGAAGTTAGTGGCTCACCACTTCTGTTTATTCACAGTAAGAACATCGGTAGGCATGTTGCTCATGGGCTCCTCCAGCTGATTTTGTCAGGGTGAAGGGGGGCTCAGAAAATTTGCTACGAACTAAGCTGGCTATCACAGTGGCGACGCGGTCTAAGGCATGAACAGTCTTCGCTCGCTCGAACGCTGGTATCGTGGGTTCCAATCCCACTCATGGCATGGATGTCTATGTGCCTTTATTGTGTTTTGTTTTATGTGTAAGCAGCGGCCTTACGACTGGCTGATCCCCCGTCCAAGGAATCCTACCGACTGTATACAGGATCAAGGAAGTGAAAAAGCCCCCAATGTCCAACAGAGGGTTGTAGAGCCATAGGCAGATCATATTTAAGCTAATTCAGACCATTTTTACTGATTACCCTAGTGTATTCATGTAGAATTATACAATTTGAAACTACTTTTGATTTTCATATTAGTGTTTGGTATATTTACTTTTTTCCACTTTCATTTCCTTTTTTTTTTTTTTTTTCGAAAGCCGAGGGTGGATATGATGTCTGATCTCCCCTCACCCCTCTCGCCGTTCATGCTGTTGCTTCTTTCGATTGGTAACCAAAGGCATTTAAAGGATTTGCGGATGGCGTGGTGAAATGTAGGGTTCTGATGATGTAGAACTTACGCTGTACGTTTGAATACTTCACTAGGTCTCTTACAGCATACATTTTGGGGTGCCAGAATTTGACCCCATGGTCCTATATACCTATGATGTACCAGAACAACCAGTAGAATACTTATTATTAAATCATCCCTCTTAAAATATACACGGTAACAATTTTTTTGCTTCATTTTGGGGTCCAATTATCTTTATGTAGTTTCTTTTAGGTTCGCTCGGTTCCTTCTTTGTTAAAGAAGAATGATATTTTGTATTCCTAATTTTAAATGTTTAAAGTTTTGGTTAATAAACATGAATATCGTACAAATGATTTACTTAATGTCAGCATACAATCTTTGCAATTATTCCTTATTATCGTCATCAAACTACGAGTAAAAAGGTAAAGTTCCCCCTGTAACAGGCCGTGGAGGCCCATAAGGTTGTGAGACGTCGAGGCTTCCAAATTTTATGTAGACAGTCGGTTCACAGATGGCGGTAAGATTGTCAGCCTTACACGCCGGCCGCTCTTTACC
>NW_019729223.1:1099643-1115694 GCF_002891405.2 Cryptotermes secundus
CGGAAGGTTCCTGGTACTCATTTCTGTTAGAGGCTGAGTCGACCCCATGGTCATAGAGCGGCTTGAAGGATTACGTCATTTGAAAATATCCACCCTATCGGGAATGGAACCGGGACATTCGGGCTTATGGCATAATGCATCAATCAGCTACGCTACCGCGTGCCCCCCATCGTCATGAAACGAAAATATGAAAATGTCATCAACAGAAACAGGAAATCTTTATGGGTTTTTAATTTATTTATCAACGTTTGCTTAAGTTTTGAGGTTTTCACGGCGATGACTATGAAGAAAGTCGTCTTCTGGGTTTAGGCGCCGTGTATTCTTCGTTTTGGCCGTTCGGAGGAACGTATNAACGAAGAATACACGGCGCCTAAACCCAGAAGACGACTTTCTTCAACGTTTGCTTAAGGTCACAAGTTCGTAAAACGCCACTGGGAGAGTGACTGTAAATGGTAGAATGAGGAATTTGGGACCACTCGACCTAAATTTATTTTAAAGTCTGAGTCAGGAATGTTTATGGAGCGAGCGAGGCAGATCATAAAAGAAGTAACATGTCAACAGATCTGTGGGCCAGGATTCGAGCTCAGAATCAACGGAGTGAGAGGCATGGGTGCTGACCATTCAAAAGTACAATGACTAGAGGTCACCTCCTGTCACCGTCTCTTCTAAGGCGAGCGGAAATCGTGCCTGGCTTGAAGGCGTTAGTGGATCAGACAATTGACGAGTGATAGTTATTTGGTAGGTTAACTGAAGTAACATTTTATTGACGTCACAGTTATCATTGTTTTTATCATATTGCTATGAATTCAAAAGTTATATTCGTCCAAATACTCTTCATCGTCCAAGTGATCTCAAAGTAAAAATATGTACGGTGAAACTCTGACCTCAGTCATCAGTAAATCATTTTTCTGGAGCAAAGCTTTCGTGCACATTACACATATGGATAAGGTAAAAGATAAATTTGTCCCTGTGCTAAGAAGTCAAACGCTACGCTATGAAGACGTATAAGGGTGTGGAGGTATAACTCCACAATTCTTGACCTCGGCACTAGATGGATGTGGTCAGGTTCACGTTCCGACATCTTTACCCCCAGAGATCTATCCCGCGGTACTCATTGTATAGGAGGCTGGGTGGGTTCTAGAGCGAGTGTGGACGCTGTGGAGTGGAGAAAAATCTCTTGCCCTTACCCGGCTTCGAACCCCGGTCGCCCAACCTGTTGCCTATCGCTGTACTAAGTTATATATAGGCCGTGCCATAGTTCAAGCGGTTAGTCACTGGCTTCCCACCGCGGCGGCTCGGGTTCGATCCCGGGTCTGGTCAAGTGGGATTTGTGGTGGACAAAGTGGCGCTGGGGCGGATTTTCTCCGACAACTTCGGTTTCCCCTGCCAATCTTGATTCCACTAAATTCTCCATAATCGCCCGGGGCAGGCTACAATAGGCCAGTCAGTGGCCGCCGTGCCGAGTGGACCCAGTTGGACTCCATCCCCCACTAAGCGAATTAAAAAGAAAGATACATAAACAGTAACTTTCTCTGTCTTTTTATCTGCTCTGTTTTTGCTCTAAGATTCCCTCTTATTATTCTGATGAACATATTTCTGCTCTCAGCTTCTGTTAGGTTTATACAAGGAACTGAAATCATTACATATGTCCATTCCTGTTTAACTACCTTGATTTGGAAGCATGCTGAAATATCATTTTTTAGTTTCGGGATGTCCAATAGAGACGCTAGTTGTTTCTGCGTTCAGTGGGATCCTTGGCATTATTTTAACTCGCTCCAAGAGGCTCTTGCCCCGTGTAGTGCCTGTCCAACAGCCTCCTGCGATTACTGAAAACAGAATTAAAATTTCAGACGGTTCGTGTCTAGTCGTCACGGTGAGATTTGTGTTATCACAGGCGTGAATGTTTATGAACACTTCCCACTCTACAGTCATTTCAGGTCTGTACAGAATTACTTGTTCTGTACTTGAGAGTGACATCACAACATACAGATGGGAACGATATAAACAGGAAATAAGAATTGTGAGCGGATGAAGTGAAGAATAAAATGTAAGTTAATAAAGTTATAAGGGCGTAGTAAGATAATAGCTGCATATCGTATTTTCCGTGTTTAATATGCTCCTGAATGTAGCCACAAAATATGGAAATTTGTTTTTAGTAAATATATTGAATAATTCTTAAATGTAACAAAGAACAGTGGAGACTGAATTTCTGGCAAAATAAACAACTGAATTTTACGTGCGTGGTTTGATAGGCCACCATTTTTCAGGGCTTTTGGAAGAAATAAATGGGCATTATACATGGTCAAATGTGACAGAATAGTAAAAATTAATTAGATATATTATAAATTTAGCGACTTATGCCCTGGTATAAAAGTGAAAATGCATGATTGCCGCCTTATGAATTCCTGAATAAGTTAGTGCCATGTTAACGCCCCTAATATAGTTCCAGTGCTTTCCCTCTCTCACTTCAACATCATAAAAGCTGTCCCTGTAACAGACCGTGAAGGCCCATATGGTTGTGAGACGTCGAGGTTCCCACATTTTCTCTACACAATCGGTTCACAAAATTCCTGGTTCTAATTTCTGTTAGAGGCTGAGTCAACCCTAGTGCTATAATCCGGCTGGAAGGATTAGGTAAATTGGGAAAAAATATATACCTCATCGGGACTCGAACCCGCGACCTTCCGGCTTGTAGAATAGTGAAATATGGTAGGATAATTATAAATTATGAATGGGGAGGGTACTAGAGAATCGGTTTAGACAACCGAAATTAATGGTAGTGAGAATTCGTTGCGCTGACCACGCGACACCCTCTATCCGCTAAAGTTGGTACTAACTTCGCCGACAAGCGGCAATCGCTCGGTCGGTATAGTTCGCTTGCGGACTGAAACCACGGAGTTAGTTAGTTGGAGGGTACTAGGGAACTGAAGAAGACTATGAAACACTTCAGTGAAGATAACCTGCAGCTGCCCGGAATTTGGGCCCTTTGGGAGTCACGTGATAACAGCTGTACCAGTTCTGTCATTTAATTCCGATATTGGAACATGGGACAGCCGTCTTCTGGATGGTTTTATAGTTGATGCCAGAGAAGTGGGATCAGAAAATTGGCACTGTAACGACCCCACAAGAAACGAAGGGGGGAAAAATCGGTTTCTGAATGTAATGCCCATTATATGCTGTAACAATGGCATGATCTTGACCATTTTCTACATGGTGGGTACCGGACTGAAAGCGAAGGATTGCAACAAAAAAAAAAACTTTAGTTTTTCCTCTTCTTCCACATTGAACCTGTTTCGATTCGCTTCCAACCATTTCTAATGAACTGAATGCAAGTTTAGGCAAAGTATGTTAAAGTGCTCCATTTTTACGTAATATATCAATTCTCCCCTTTTCCCTGGAGAATAGGCAACAGTATAGGCGTGTTTCATGCTTCTTAACGAAGGCATAAAGAATTAAGTCACTTATTGAAGCTGGCCATAAGCATGTTGGTAATGGCTGAGGCTCGTTTTAATTGGTTTCAAGTAGCAGGTGACTTAAGCCATGGAACACGAAGTAAATTGGTGTTTGGAACATGCAAAGTGTCCGAGAGAAGTTGCCGGTTCGTCTGCATTACAGGGAATTTAATTGCGTTATCAATTCCTGTGTTGTATGCCTTGTAATTCAAGAAGGGATATCAAATATTAAATCATCTCAGAATTACTGGGGTTTTGGACTTCGTCCATCGTCAGGTATTCTAGAAACTAGCACACACAACGGTTTGAAAACTGGATGTCTCCTTCCTCGGTTGAGGGGGGGGGAGACACCTACTCTGTTGGGGTCCCTTAGAAAAAGCTGACCTCAATCACAAGACCAGGGATTGTGGTCAGATCTTTCTAAGGGACTCAACAGAGTAGGTCCCCCCCCCCCTTTCACCTGAGGAAGGAGACAGATCCAGTTTCCAAAACGTTGTGTGTGCTAGTTTCTAGAATACCTGACGATGGACGAAGTCCAATACTCCAGAAATTCTGAGTGTTATGCAGTATCGTGAGGAACCCGTAGAATCTAATTATATTGTCTGTTCCTTATGAATTAGGTCTGAAGACAGTTGCAACTCATAGCCACCTTGTAAGTTCATAATATAAGACCTGAGGTTTTCATGGCTGTGAATATTGAAACTATTGTACTATATAATCTGGCTCAGGATAGGGATCATTGGAGGACTCTTGTGAACACGGTAATGAACCTTCGGGTTCCATAAAATGTTGGGAAATTTTTGAGTAGGTAAGCGAGTGGTGGCTTCTCAAGAAGGGTTCAGCTCTATGGACTCGGTTAGTTTGTATTCTGGATTGTGACACCGTGTGGTCTGATAAGTAGATATCAGCGTTTCGGAGTAACATGCTGGACCGACGAGTTTCGTAACAGTTTTGGTTTAGATACCCGACACCAAATTTAATCGAAATCTTTTAGGTTGTTTCGGAAATAAAACGTTGGGCCAGACAGTATTTTATAAGAGAGATACATCCTCCCTATCATGTATGCATTTACTACAAAGAACGTTTAATAAAATCGAAGTATATGCTGTTAGTGCGAAGGTATTTCAGTCCGAGTTCTCTTGTTCCTTCTTGTGCATAGTGGTTCATTGCAAACGTTTCAAAATCAAACAGGTTGTCTGCGATTTGTTGGTTGAGCAGGTTGCAGGTTGCCGGAAATAGTCCTGGATACATTTCAGAATAATATCAGTTTTATCGGGTCGGCTTTTATGAAAAGCGAACCGGGTTCAATATACATCAAATGTTCCGCTACCTTGGTCGCGTGTGAACCCATATTTTCCCATATCATGGATGCAATGAATCATTGGCACTATATGGAACCAGTTGAAGCAATATGGAGTATAACATCATGAATCATTGTTGATGTCAAGAAAAACAGGCACAAGTCCAGCCAGTTTTTATAGCACTCGCTGCAGGGTCGGCCGGTCAATGCACAAGCCAGCATATCCTCCTTTTATATTTAGTATATCCTTGCACTAATAAAATGCTCTTTTCAGCCCGCACGGTCCTTACTTTTAAATTCCATACTCTTACACATTAACATGGCGATTGTGCGTTGTGTAATATTTATACTGCTAAGGTAAATTTGTCCCTGTGCTTAGCTAACAGAGCAGTACACCATGAAAACTTATGGAGGAGTGGATATATAGATCAACAGTTTCCTTGACCTAGGCAATAGCTGTAGATGAGTGGTTAGCTTCACGCCATGGCTGCTTTACCCCCGTGGAAAGAGCCCCCGGTATCCTTTGGGTAGGAGGTTGGGTGAACCCCAGAGCCGGCATGGACGACGTGGAGAAGAGAAAATTTTTAACCCTACCGGGACTCGAAATCCGACCTCTCGGTCGTCCACCCCATAGCCAGTCCCTCTACCTACTGCGCTATCCCGGCTCCTAATAAAAATTGAAATTGGTTGAAACCTTATCAGCGAATGATAGACATTCAAATAAATGCTCATGTTTTTCATGTGAAATAAGGGAAGCGGGCTAGAACCGCCTTTCGAAGTTCAGCACAAGGGATATTTAGGAAAGAAATAACCAATACATTAGCGCGACTTCTTACCATTCTGAAACACTGCAGTGATGTAAGTTTACGTTTCTTCCAGCTGAGAATATTTGCAAGTTAGAATACAACTTGAAGTGTATTCGCGAACGGAGCCACAAGTTTTATTTAAACGTCGTTTTGCGACACATGCTTCATTGTTAAGAAGTCTCACACACACATTAAATTGCTTCCCCCTCGTGTACGATCTTTATAATGATCCGGAAGAGACCATACGCGTACAAACAAAATCGATAAACCTACTCGAAAATGTCGTACGTAGTAAATCATTTCAGTTATTTTACGAAATCAGTCAGCACCGACTGAAACATCGGGTCAGCTTGTATAACCCTGTATGGATAACATAATATGTCTCACATGAAATTTCACCGCTCCTTTCCAGAAAGACGTGCCTCAATTGAATAAGGCGATTTGTCAGCCGAAATAACATTATTAAAATATAGAAATTAGACAGACAAGTTGTGAAACCCCTGATTTGTTCCTATATACGTTGCTCAATAGGTAGGTCCTACACATCATAGTTGTACACGTGTATGCATCTCCCTTAAACAGCTGGAACGTGTTTCAAGCACACGTAATTTTGTTTGAAAGCTATACGCTACGAATTGAGACGATATGGGCGACATCTAACGACAGAAAATACAAAATGTGGGCGTGTTAATTTCTGAGGGAACCTGTTTACCGAGTTGTTGCTTAGCAATGAACGTCTGCTCCGGCTCCGAAATTCCGGCTTTCAGGCGTCATATCACAGTACATCTCCGTTCGTATCAGCGGCACTGGTTACACAGTTTCTCTGTAATTGCAACGAGTCCTTGAAAGCTTATAGTCGACCATCTGGTCCAGAGCTGAAACCCGGAGACATTACCATTACGCCAACTTTGACATAAACTGAACTGGAACACCTTTAAAGCGGCATTAAAATTGGTTTTCAGATTTTCGTAAGTGCTCAGCGTCATAGCCTGTCTGTCCTACGCAACAGTCGATTCTTTTCGAGACATGCGTGGCTGCAGAATATCGCATCTAGAAGAAAACACAATCGATAGATATTACAATAAACTCGTGTACTTCCGTTCTTGTCTGTGTGCTTAATTATGCACCACGCTATGAAGACGTATGGGGCACTAGAGCTCAACGCTTATATAACTTCGGCATTGGATGGAGGTGATTGGTCAGGTTTGCCCTGGGTAAAGAACCCCCAATACGCATCGTGTATGAGACTGAATGTATTTTAGAACCGGACTACACGCTGTGGTGAACTTACAGGGAATCGAACCTGGTTTCCTAGGTCTTCCATCCATATGCTACCCACTATACCGAGTAAGCTGCCCCTGCTATTATATTCCTGTTACTCATGCAAAACTTCATTACATCCACTAGCGACTTCCATAGCTCAGAGTTTGAGCGGTTAAATACATGATATGTTCGTAAGTCGTTTTTATGTTACGTTTTACAGGGAGCGCTGATGACGTGTGGCTGGTTTGGAAGTGATAAAAAATTACTTGATACGCGACCGTTAAAATGCTATCAAATCATTTTGGATCTACTTCTTGCCTGTTCGGGAACGAGTAACAATGTAGTGTTGATAGATCTTTGCATTTCAAAGAGGAGCATAAGGCTGTATGTTTCACTGCTACGTTATTTATAAGCATCCTATTAGAACGAGATGTCAGAAACGGTAGCTAACTTTTACAATGTTATTCGATGTCGTTTTCCATGGCGATAGCATATAAGCTTCATAAAAATGTCGGATAACTTAACTAAAACTATAGCTTTATAGTATATTTTAAAAATGATTGCTAAGGAAATCCTGAATTGCAAAGAAATTACTAAACCAAATATACTGTTACGTGTAAGGGTTATAAGATTAGATTTCGGCCTGCATGATACCCTTACGGTTTCACCATTGAGATTTGTAAATTTCACGGCATGAATATCCATAGGAATTCTAAACATCGTGTATAGAATTGGGAAGATATTAATGAAACGCATTAAACTGTCCAAAAATCCTGATTCGAACTTTGCGATATTTCAGTATGATTTGAAAATTGCGCTTGTAGTCACCAACGTTTCGGAGGAATATAGTAATACCTCGATCTTCGGGATAAAATATGGATACAGTGTGTTCATCTATTATTATTATTATTATTATTTATTATTATTCATCTATTATTATGACCATCTGCCAGCCCATATGTTATAATAACTCACATATATAAAAAACCGGATTATGCTTCTGTTGCCTGGAGCTCTGTTACAGTCACTTACTTCAATAAACTTGAGCTCACACAACGAAAATTTGCAGTCCGTTGCCGAAATATTTTTTTCCGATATTTGTAATATCATTATTACAGTCTATTGACAAATCGTCGTCACTTCATTGCTTTATTTTTAATAAATGTCTTTAATGGCATTGAATATTTTCCTTCGGTTCTCGAAACAGTCGGCATTCGTGTTCCTTTTCGGTACTTTACAACATTCAGTTGCTCCTTCAGCTAAATGTGTTTCTGTTGCAAATGCAGTTTTTAACTACAGAGATACTTCAAATAACTGATGTATGAATGTAAAAAGCCATAACCGATCAATTTTTGTTTTCATTGTTATTTTTGTTTGTTTTGTCCCTTGTCTTGTTATCTGTATTCGTGCTTACTCTGAATTTGGCCACTGGCTGCTGAGCTCAAAAAACAAAACAAAAACAAACTTCGTGGCCTGTAGTCCGGAAGCGAACTATACCGACCGAGCGACCGCCGCTTGTCGGCGAAGTTAGTGTCAAATTTAGCGGATAGAGGGTGTCGTGTGGTCAGCGCAACGAATCCCCTCAGCCGTTAATTTCAATTTTCTAGACCGGAGCCGCTATTTCCTTGAAATAGCTCCTCAATTATCCTCATGAGGCTGAGTGGACCCCGTTCCAGACCCACTACTTCTCAGAAAACCTGGTAGCGCCGGGAATCGAACCCGGAACCTCTGGATCTGTAGCCAAGAAATCTATTATACCACAGAGGCGGTCAGCTATTGAGCTCAGCACGTAAATAAATAAATAAATAAATGAAGCGAAAATTACAAAATATAGTTTTTCTTGGTTATGTAACGACGCTGACAGTAGCGAGACTATATGGCGTGTGATGATAAATATAATTAATGAATATGGAGCAGTTAATGGAATAATAATAGGGAAGGAAACCGTAGTCCACGTGGTCCACCTCATATCCCACATGACCTGACATGGGCTCTAGCCCGTGTCGCCCCTGTTGTAAGCCGGCGACTAACCACCCGAGCTATAGCACGGCTCTAGAGAACAGTATCGTACAACAGAATTGAGTATCTTCTGTAAATTCGGCCGTACCTAAGCTTATTCGAAACTCCTTGCTTGGAACGGCCACGTGTGGTTCGTTAATATTTGGAATTGGTTGTGAACTCAGCACACCTGTCTGCCTGCTCTGAGGCACGGTGCTATTGATAGGCTGCAGCCAGTATCGCTGTAGGAAATCTTACTTCCAAGACCATGAAAATAAGAACAAAACGCGATCTTGATTTCTTTCGCGTCCCCTCCGAAAGGTACCATGGTGGTTTACACCACACGTAAGGCATGGGCGTTCGTATTTGATTAACTGCATTGGGTTAAAATGTTAATGTTATCTGAAGAACAGTTTAATGTAATCATAGGTAAGATACGAATACTTTAGACTGAGGGTGTTTGAGAATAGGGTGTTTGGATTGAAGAGAGAGGAAGCGGCAGGAGGTTGGAGAAAACTGCATAATGAGGAGCTTCATAACTTGTACTCTTTTCCAAGTATAACTAGAATGATCAAGTCAAGGAGGATGAGGTAGGTAGGGCATGTAGCACGAATGGGGAGAAGTGGAATGCATGTGGGATATTGATGGGAAAGCCAGAAGGAAAGAGACCACTGGGAAGACCAGGACATAGGCGGGTTGGCAGTTTTAAAATGGATCTTAGAGAGATAGGATGTGATGATCTGGATTGGATTGATCTAGCTCAGGATGGGGAGCAATGGAAGGTCCTTGTGGACACGGTAATGAACCTTAGTGTTTCATAAAGTGCTGGGAAATTCTTGAGTAGCTTCAGATTTGGCGGATCCTCAAGAAGGGCTCAGCACCATAAGTAAGTAAGTTTCTGGAAAACCGGAAGACTGTGGACAGACGAACAGATGCACATTTCTGTAACTTTTTGTTGCCCCAGAGATCAGTGCATAAACGTATTCCACGATGCGGGTAAACTGAACGTATTGAAACCACCAGGAAGCAGATTTACTCGTAATGTATATCTTAACAAGGAATCCTTGTTTCACGAGTGACGCGGTGCGACACACACACACACCAACCTTAGAAATGCAACTCTCCATCGGCGTTCAGAAGTGTCAATCTGACGGATGTTGGGCAGGAGTGGGAGGAACGTAAGTAGAGGCAGCCCACACTGGCGGTGGGTAAAGTGGGGGGAACTACCATTTTCCTTCGGTACACAGTACAAGACAGTAGTTCTGTTACATTTACCTTGAATGAGATGAGCCAACAGACAGGACAATGGTTGTACCTACAGGGGATTTTAGCAAGTTTTTTTTTCACCTGTCCTGGCTAGTGTGTGATGGTATCACCATAGAATGATGATATATTATCGAACCTATCACATCTAAATTTATTTAACAGTTTTTCATATTTAAATTATGAGCATATTCGGCTTCCTGCTGCGGCCTCTTCAATCCCGTAGCAATTTGAGTAGCCGAGAGGGTCTCGATGTGACGGAGAAAGAAAATTTCCTGTTCGGCCCGTAAACTGAACTCAGGTCGTCAAAATCATAGGTAGCCGCTTGATTGACCTGTCTGTAGTTTGTCTGATGACGCTGTCATTAACTCAGACTATATAGCACCGAATGATAGGAAGATAATTAATTGGAAAGACGCGAAAGGAAACGCTCGTGGCCTAATTTAAGGTACTCTCATGAAATTCGCTTGGATGTGCTGAGGAAAGGCACGATAAATCTCAAGATAGCTGATGACATAACTGGGCACCTCCCGATTAAAAGACGGAAGCAGTAGCCCTCGAAGTGGCTGGCTCGGTACTGACCTATCCCTCTCATCTCATCCCAATGTTCTTATAACGGGTGTGAGTGAAGCAAGTGGCCAAGCAAACTCCGTGGCCTGTAGTCCGCAAGCGAACTATATCGACCGAGCGACCGCCGCTTGTCGGCGAAGTTAGTGCCAACTTTAGCGGATAAAGGGTGTCGCATGGTCAGCGCAACGGATCCCCACGGCCGTTAATCTAGGTTTTCTAGACCGGAGCCGCTCTTTCCTGAAGCAAGTCACCAACGAAATAATATGGCGAAATGTATGGGAACCGCAGAGGGAGAACGGTGGCGGGCCGCATTCGGTGAGGAGTCCACGAGTTGTGTATCACTGGTTTTGGACCTGAAAAAGACGCGACAATGATGGACAGGCGTGGACAAACAAAATTTTAACATGCACGAATGAATGGAGTGACTGACACGGTGTTTTACATGAGCAAGCTGAACATGAACGCCGTATAGATACATTGTGTTCTGTTCCGTTGAACGTTCTTGACGTAAGGATGTACATACATCAAAGACTTCAACAATAAAAGGTAAAATAGAGCAGGGGTGTGAATAATTCTTTGGAGTATCAAGTGGGATAATTTGACAGTCAGAGCTTTCCAGCGAACCTCGCGAGGAGAAGTCGTTTGGGTCAGAAACTGGTAAGAAGATGGGATGACAGGGTTTTTGGCCGTTTTTAATATCCTGATATTGTAAACAACACGACGTTTCGGAAACTGAATCTGTTTCCATCCTCAGGTGACGGGGTAGGGAACACCTACTCTGTTGGGTCCGTTAGAAAGAGCTAACGTCATTGTTTTTAGCCCTTTAAAGACTGAATTGCTTTTAAATAATATATAAAAATCCATTTCGTACCTCATACCAAACACATTCCCCGCTGTAAAAATAACTGAGTAATGCTGTTTAGGGAAACTAACGCTGTTTAATATGAGAACCACACAATAAATTGGGAAAATGCTAACTTTTTAACACATCGAAGAACCGGTCACTCGGAAGCCGGGATCGTGGGTTCAAATCCCACTCAGAGCATGAAGGCATGGATGTTCAGTGTGTGCGTATTCGCGTGCGTGTGTGCCCACTTGCGTTTTGCAGTGTTTGCTTACAGGTAGAGGCCTTGCGATGAGCTGATCACCCTCCCAAGGGGTCTTAAAATGTAGTAAACCGAAGTGAAACGGAGAGTTTCATGGGGGTAGCCCAAGGCCCAAACTGGGGCTGTAGCGCCAAGGGGGAGGGAAGTTGTTCCTACATATTTCTACAGTAATCATTGGACTTTAATGGGTTAAATCAGACGGAGTATTTCGACGTAAAAACAAGTTGACTGAGATTACAGTTCACAACACACGGAGTGTACATATGCTATCAGCCGTAACACTGCTATGGGAGCCACAATTTTAATTCAGTTACCCGTCGTACAGGGAGAGAAGTCATTTTTTACGCAGAACGAGAGCTCCAACTGGTCACTAAGTATTGATTTTCCTTGTTTTAACTGTGTCAGCCGGTTCAATAGTCGTCCTTATCGATCCTAATTATATCATTTTTTTTTCCTTGGCACTACAGCCCCAGTGGGCCTAGGCCTACCTCCATGAACTTCTCCGTTCACTTCGGTTTTTATAGATCTTACACATTTGGTATGACTCCTAGGCGGGTGATCAGCTCGTCGCAAGGAAGTATATCATATGCATGCGATTAATTCATCGTTGACTCTTGTTGTGATCGAACTGTCGCCTTACTTTGCCTGCAACTTCTTTAGCAGTTGTGTTGTGCGTAAAGGCTGCATGTTGATTTGTAGGCGTGGAAGTTTGCTATTGTAAAGAGTTCTATCTTCTGGAATATAACACCGTATAGTCCACTTGAAGTCAAACGACGTTTCGGAGGAACATGTCGCCTCCATCTTAAGTTTAAAAAAAACTGAGCAAGAAATCAGCGTGAAAGTGGGTGGCAAGCAGAGGAAGCTTATCCCGGCATTTGTCCTGAGGTACTGAGGAAATCCAAGAAACACCTCTAAGGATAGCCGATCGAACTTCAGGAACACGAAACTGAAATGCTAAGCACAAAACTCCAACGTTTTTTCATTATTTACTTTTATTTGACGGTGAACGTTTCTTGGTTAAACACCACCGGCAGGCCTAGTTTTACCAGTTATTCTATAGGCCAACTATGTGTATGATAGCGAGCTGATGCCGTGTACCATGTGGCACGCGGTAGCGTAATTGGTTGATACGCTGTGCTACAAGCCGGAAGGTCGCAGGTTTGAGTCCAGATGAGGTGGATTTTTTTCTATTTACTTAATCCTCCCAGCCGCACTATGGCCATGGGGTCGACTCAGCCTCTAACAGAAATGAGTACCAGGAATATTCTTGGAGGTAAAGGGCTGCCGGCGCGTAAGACTGACAACCTTACTGCCATCTGTGAGCCGATTGTCTAGAAAATGTAGGAGCCTCGACGTCTCACAACCCTATGGGTCTCTGCGGCCTGTTACAGGGATAGCTTTACCGTTTAAATCTACCTTTACCAGTAAGTAGGAAGACTTAAAGTTACAGGTTCTGAAAACCATGACATTCTAGCAATTGTCATGCTTCTACTAGAAATATTCTTAAACTCCTCAGTTGAATTCATTGCTACATTTCATTGCCTTTCTGTCAAAGATGGCTGTTAACATGTAGGACCTACATCATCGTTTTTTTTAAGTAGTCTATCTGACGATGCCGCCAATGTCGAGACTGCATACAGTGTTATTCTAAAGGGTTCTGACAATGGTGATTGTCACAACTGAGTAGGTGTCTTCTCTCCCACTTCACATGAAGACGGAAACAGATCCAGTTTCCGAAATGTCGTGTTTTCTATTCTGTAGAATACCGGACGATGGGAAAAAGTCCAAAACCATTTAATTCTGTGTGCATACAGTCTGTTTACTAAATGTAGTAAATTTAGTTTAGTAAATTAAAACCATATATAATTGAAAAATGTAGGGGTAAAATTCTCCTGGGTTTAACTTATTAATCATCACGCCATGAAGACGTATATATAAGGTACAGCTTCATCATTCTTAACCTCGGCACTGGAAGGAGTGGTCAACATCGCGTTCCTGTCGCTTAACCCCCGACGAAACGGCTCCCGTTACCCATTGTATAGGAAACCGACTTGGTCCCAGAGGCAATTTGGACGTTAAGGAGAAGAGAAAAATCTAGTGCCCCCTACAGAATCGAACCTCGGTCATCCAGCCTATATTATAGTCGCTATACTGACTGACCTATCCTGGCTCCCACATTTAATTATAGTAATATTTTAATTTTTAATTAAAATAGCCTTGGTAATATTTTTAAAGTGTTTTGGTTCCACTGAGATTTCTGATGTTAATTGAGAAGCTATTTCAAAGAAATAGCTGCTCCGGTCTAGAAAACCAAAATTATCGGCCGTGGGGATCCGTTGCCCTGACTACGCGACACCCTCTATTCGCAAAAGTTGGCACTAACTTCGCCGGCATGCGGCGGTCACTCGGTCCGTATAGTTCGCTTGCGGACTTAAGCTACGGAGTTTGTGTTTTGTTTTAAATAAAACACAAAGCATGCAGTAGGTCCTCAGTATGCCAAGCAGCATCGGGGCAATGTGATGGGCCCTCGAAAGAAAAATTAGCTGCTCCTGGTGAATTCTGGAAGATGTAATTAAGCCTGACCTTTCAAATTTTACCGTGATGGTGATGTCTTAATTTGGCACGTAGACAGCCTAATAAAGAAGATACTGCTACTGGAGATGCAATTGTAATTCGCATTCTGCAGCTGTGGAACAACAAGAACACTTTGCCTCTACTTGAAGAGAAAGATGAACATTTAGGATGTGAGGTTCTGACACCGGTGGTTATGAAAAGTACCATCTTCTGGGAAATAATTCCGTGTAGTCCGTTGAAAGTCAACCAACTTTTCGGAAGAATATATCGCCCCCGTCTTCAGGGTCGAGGCGGTATGTTCCTCCGAAACGTCAGTTGATTTTTAACAGACTAACGGTGTTATATCCCAGAAGATAGCACTCTTCAAAGATAAACATGTTTTATCAAAACGTATATGTTTAAACGTCTCTTAATTTTGTAGAATATGCTATTTAAAATATTTATTATTGACCCCCACCCTCGTCCCAGTGTGTGATTGCTTTAATAATTTACTCTGCCGCCGAACTGAACAGCGGTGAGCCACACTTGACACTAGGTGGCTCAGTGGCATCTCTTTATCCTCTCCCGCTTTCATTGAACTAACGCTGGCGGCCATGTTTGCCATTGTAACCCGACACGTTTTCGTAAGATAAATTTGTATAATTAAAAATGTTGTGCTCCAAAATTTATCAGCTATGGTGTATACTGTACAAGACAGCCAAGTAAGAGCGGAACAGCAAAGTTGACGGCCTTTTAATTTATTAAACCATTTTTTTTCTTCAAGATTATAATGGTGACTGACAATGTTATGTTTTGGTTCACTACTATTATTGTTCTTTCCGAATTATTTTTTTTATACATTGAGTATAAATTGCTTTAGCCTCGCGTTTCTGTGTGTGGGGCCCATTCATTTTAACTTCAGGCGTTTTTAACACTAAGTTCTTTTAGAAACATTCGCCGCTTTAATATAACTTTAACGTAAATGATGTAATAACCTATTTAATTGATACCGTGTTCCTTATTTGGACAGTGTTTTTCTGTAATATATATATTGATAGAGGGGAATGGGAATATTTTTTTTTAAGTTGGCAGGCCTGTGGTACCGCCCTCTGTCGCACCTCTGCCAGAAGGGACAGCGCGGTATTGAGACACAAGCTACGTTTCATCGGAACGTCACGCGGCTATTAGCGCGGCTTCATGGTAAATAACAAGGTTAATGTTCAAAGACAATTAAATAATAATTTGTTTTTGGGTCTCTCATTATCTGTAATAGATGCTGGCGAGTGAGCCAGATGATGCCCAGTTGTGGTTTTAATGGTACTGTCGCAGTAACCTATTGGATTAAGTTGCTGTGTTATTGTGTGAAAGTTTTCCTACGCCCTACACCGCGTGAATCGGAGTTATCTCTTTCCCAGTAGCCCACATCTGTACACACTGAAGCACTAATCATTGGTCGTATGGGCAGAAGTAAGGGATTCATAATAAGCGATACCGGCAAGGGCCGGTACTTCGCAGCATTCGATAGCTCATCCGGTAGGGGACACTGTTGTATCCTCTGTATCTAATAAGAATTCTTTTCCCCTTTGGCGCTACAGCCCCAATTT
This sequence comes from Cryptotermes secundus, assembly GCF_002891405.2. Taxonomy (NCBI): domain Eukaryota; kingdom Metazoa; phylum Arthropoda; class Insecta; order Blattodea; family Kalotermitidae; genus Cryptotermes; species Cryptotermes secundus. The sequence continues at coordinate 1,115,559 of NW_019729223.1, forward strand.
GGACCTTGGCCTACCTCCATGAAACTCTCCGTTTCACTTCAATTTACTAGATCTTAAGGCGCGTCCACATTACTCATGCTCGTGCTTGTCTGACTCGCTATGCTCGCGAGTATTGTGGACGATATGACAAGTCACG
>NW_019729223.1:1115755-1115974 GCF_002891405.2 Cryptotermes secundus
AGCAACCGTGACCGGCATCTATAAAGAATATTCATATAATTTTATTAAAAACCAAATCCAGCACCTCAATTAATAAACAAACACCACTCCAAACGATTACTCTTCGCCTGTTCGAACACTGGAATCGTGGGTTCGAATCCCACTCAAGGCATGGATGTCTGTTTATGTTTATTCTGTGTTTATGTTAAGTACTGGCCTGGCGACGGGCTGATCCCCCAT